>NW_020210672.1:127701-199978 GCF_003070985.1 Temnothorax curvispinosus | reverse complement strand
TATTCGCTGCAAGTACTTACTGAAAATCTTTAGTTTACGTAACGTATACATAATTGATTTTCAGTACTGATAGTGAATATAGAAACGCAGCCTGTTTGAAGAAACGGCACGTGCAAATTGAACGGTCTAAAAGATAAAATGCATCGTTTCCAGGTCATAAAGGATTTGAAATATCGATTAAATCATACTAGACCTCTGACCCCGCCGTTAAAGGATGTTGCCTGGAATTACGGCACTAACACCGACGCCCTGCGCAAATTTCTAGATCACTGGTCGAACAATTATAATTTCGAGGAACGTGAGAGATATATAAATCAGTATTCACATTTTAAAACAAATATCCAAGGTAGGTGTACGATCATCGATGGAAAAGTATAGCGCGTATTCTTTCGGATTACCGAGCACTTGCCGAACAGCTTGACGCTTTGTGGTTCAATTTAAGAGCCGGCAAACTTTTTCTGTAAAAGGCCAGATAATAAGTATTTCATTTTATTATGTAACCGCTCGTATAACAAAGATTTCAGAATATAATGCTGTTTATATCAGACAAATAAGTATGTGAATTATTTCTGGTCAGAGAACGAAATTTAATTCCTATTTATATCAACCGATAAGGGGTATCAATATCAAAGTTAATTAAGCAAGTGTTCTCATTGCATCATTTTATTTCTTAATATTGAATTATAGAGGCTATCATAAATATGTGTCCTATATTTATTGCAGGATTAGATATTCACTTCATCCATGTGAAACCAAGTACTACAGAGGGAAAACGCGTTTTGCCATTGTTAATTGTACATGGATGGTCCGGCTCCATAATGGAATTTTACAAGATCATTCCATTCCTGACTTCACCAAAACCCGAGTACGATTTTATATTTGAAGTGGTAGCACCTTCGCTGCCTGGATTCGGTTTCTCCAGCGCAGCTACAATACCTGAACTTTCGGCTCTTCACATGAGTGTGGTTTTGAAGAATCTCATGTTGAGGCTTGGTCACGATAAGTATTACGTTCAAGGCGGTGATTGGGGTGCCTCCGTCATTCACGCTATGTCATGTTTATATCCGCAACAGTAAGTTTATTCTCTAAAGTTTATCAGTTAAACCTAATGTGGCGCTTAGCATTAAAGACACAACAATCGTATGTTGCATGTTATGCAAATTGTAGCGTCTTGGGTATGCATTCCAACTTGTGCCTAATACTCAATAAATGGAATTTCCTGAAATCAGCATTGCGCCTTTCTTCTTTCTTGCCTTGGGCGAAAACTAAAAAAGCTGTTGGTTTCGATGGTTTCGGGCTCCTGGCAGAGACTGGATACTTTCATATCCAAGCTACAAAGCCAGATACAGTTGGTACGCGACATATTACATAATTATACAAAAATATTTAATTAGGCCCGTATTCTGAACGCACTTTTATCGATAAGATATATGCGCATTTATCAATAAGAGTGCGTTCAGAATACGGGCCTTAGCGCTTATAATTGATCGTTATAAATTGAATATAAGAAGATTTATGCGCACACTGAACGAGCGAAAATCCAATATCTTCAGAGCGTCGTGTGTTCCAGGGGTCGGTCTAAACGACTCACCTGCTGGTTTGGCAGCGTATATCATCGAGAAATTTTCAACCGGCACAAATCCGTCTTACAAAAAGAGGGCAGATGGTGGATTTCTGGAGAAGTTTACGTATGACGAGTTGATCGATAACCTGATGATTTATTGGGTATCGAATAGCATTACTACAGCCATGAGAATATACGCTGAACTGTTTACTAAGTCGAACTGGTCCTTGTTGACACTCCTGGAATCGTACGTAATTGTCATCGCGAATTGCTCTTATTATTGCAGCGTAACAAGCCACAAATATCAAGCGTCATTTTCTTTGCAGAACGCCGATAAAGGTTCCCAGCGCTTGCGCGCAGTTTCCCCACGAAATCATGGAGCAAAATCCAAGGGTATTGAGACAACGATTTGTGAATCTTTTGCGCGCTACCAAAATGCCTCGAGGTGGCCATTTTGCGGCATTCGAAGAACCCGAATTACTCGCAGACGAGATATGGAACTCTGTCAACGAGATGGAGAAGTGGAACAAGAAGCACAGAGAAACAGTCTCAAGGCCGTAACCAAGGGGGGTCCGAGAGGGTCCGGGCTTCCCCCGAAACCTCCTCTGAAATTCGATTCCTGTACCTGAGACCAAGACGGAGGGTCTGTTCCTGATCTCCAAGGTGGATACTTTCCTCCCGTGAAAGCTACACCTCATCGACCGGCCAACCCGAGTACCACGCATCCATGCAGCTCCAACCTGAGCACTCTGTGGTGACGCACATACTGGCCTCGTCTTTAAGACTCCTCCCCAAGCTCTGCCTTCTCGAATCTGACTGTTCGGGACGAATAATACACAACATACCACATTAACATTACACCGTGATATCCTACACAAATCACGCACGTCCACCTATCCGTACACATCCAAGAAGTATTCTACTTGTATATAAAGCATGAATAAACCTAGCGAGATTTTACCTAACTGAACGATTCGTTATTGTGGGAACCGACGCACCTTCACCTGAGATCCTACCCCACAAGCAATATATATATTTTATATTCATTATTGTTTAAAGGGTGTGTTCTCGAAAGGGATTCTCAACTTTTTATTTTGGATAAGTTTAAGATACGTTTTAACAACTATTTTAACAATGTTTTTTTATTTTAACATACACAAGCCATCGATTTACCGTTTCTCGATTTTGAACGCTCATGTGTCTCGAGCTAATTCAGTTACTAAAAATTTTTTTAGCCATATTGTCCTCTGTAAAAGAGGCAGGACAAGGCAGAAGCCAATAACCAGGAGTCCGTCGGAGGGCACGATGAAGGACGGACGTGCTTCCGTGTGCTCCGCGTTATAAGTTCTAGTTGTGGTTTCTATCTTTCGAATTTTGGACTGCACTCAATGCGTGGCGATTCGCGGGGTGTCTCTGACCCGAGATATATTAATTTTTATATATATTTTGATGTGATATGTTGAAGATATCGGCAATTTTCACTTTGCTCTATGTGTTCGCTTATACAAGTGCCTCGTGGCACGTACCTATTATTGCCGAAATATTCCCGGGAAAAAATATTCATATCTGACAGTATATATTTATATATGAACATGTAAAACTTATATATGTTCATATATGTTCATATATAAATAAGATATGAACAGATATAAGTTTTACATGCCCATATCTAGATGCAATATAAATAGGTAAAGATAAGAATCTCGCTATAAAAATTTAAAAAAGCAGATTTAGATAAGAAATGTAGGTATATGGTTCAATGTGCGGAGAGCACTAGAAATATCAAATTTTTTTTTATTAGCATACCTGTTAGAATATGTCTGTTTGTCAAAATGGAACCACCACACAGTAATCTATTCACCAACTAAGAGTACAGCCACCCACGGCCATTGGCCTGGTAATGCGTATTCACCGTTGGGAATCAGACTACTTGTGCTATATATATATGGACGGTATAGTAGCTATAGCGGTATAGTAGCTATATATATATGGACGGAAAAGTTTAATATACATGCATAGTCTCATTCATTTGGCTGACGACGTACGTTTTATGAAAAGTCCTCTTTCTCGGCGTTTCCTTTCGAAAATGCACTTGGAACAATTAAAAAATTTCTTCGGAGTGGAAATCGACTTCTCGCTCAAATTGTTCGTCGTTTACATGAATCATTTTTTATGAACGTAAAGACAGTAACTTTATTACCACGGATTGAAATTTTAAGAAAATTACGTCCAAATGGCAGAGGACAAACTCCAGTAAAACGTGTTAAATACAAAAATTTTATATTAACTACAAAGGCACCAAATAATACTGTTTTATTAAAAACCGGCATAGTACTCCAAATCAACAATATAAATTTGCCACCAAATGGACATAAAAATGATATTGAAATCAGTGCGATTTTATCTTGGACAAGGAAAAATCATTATTCACATATCCTTGTGATTCGGCAGAAATGAAAATGTGGGTTGTGCGAAAAAATTCAAGAGTCGTTTTTAGTTGTCCTTTAAATGACGTAAGTCAAAAAATGGTCACCTTTGATTTGAGCACGACGGAAAAAGAGAAAATTTATACCATGCCCCTTCTTCACATGTAAACTATTACTTAAAAAATTCATCATTTTTCTCAAAATTAGTGAGAATCAATTAATACTTTATAATTATTTACTTATTGTATGTAACATTTCAAAAAAAAAGTGTGACAGTGAATCGACTATGAAAAGCTGCTAAAACTGCTCTATATAATTTCTACTAGATAGGATACTGAAGGTGAGTGAAAAACAACATAATTATATATATTTCTGAAAATAAAATAAATCAATCAATTTTTGACGAACATCCTATTTGCACATTGTATAGCTAATACGGTTGCGTCGGCACTGCTGGTTCATATGGTGGACGATGCAAAACAAACAGCGTTACTATGAAAATAACAAAAGAATAAAAATCTCATTATATTATGTCCCTCCGTATCTCTGCATGTCTAATTAATTGGTAAGCTTTTAGAAATTATAATAAATTTTAATTTGAATCTTGATTATTAAGATCGAACTTTAATATATTTTTATTGATTGTTTATTAGTCTTAATTTTTGTTTATTGTTACATTCATAGGTATATGTTTAGATAAAAGTTTATTTTATTTACTATTTTTGACAATTTCAAAAACTCTAAATTTTGTTTTCATTCCCAAATAGGTGAAAGTAAATTTTCTTCTCACAATGGATAAGAGAAAAGGAGTTTACAAATTAGTGTGCTTTATCACTGATGCAGGGAAAACAAAAAGCATTGACGTAATCCCATCCTCATGGGTTCGATGGGATGAGGATAAAGATTGTCTAGTTGTTCGTTTCATGCCGGGTCCATTTACAAAAAAAGACAGAAACATTAAAAAATATTATCAAACATTGTTATGTAGTAAACACATGCGTCGTGCACGACATAACTAAAGCGAATAAGAGAGATTGTCGGATGGCTCAGACACATATACACACACATTCACCTATAGGTACATCAATCAATTATATGTACAAATAAATAATTCAGTATCTTAGGGACGAGTTTCAACGCTCGCTAGATGTGGCTCCGGCGTTTTCGATCTTTCGTTGTTGTTGGACTGAGGTTCGGATAGAACACACACACTAATTATATGTAATATACGGCAAAGTATTTTATGCAACACGTGCATGGAAAGTGCCCCATTACGCACGCTACGCGTGCATGATAGACCACTTTCCAGGCACTTGCAACATAAAATAGGGAGTGTAAGCCGTGTGTAAAAATGAAAATTCCCGGGTGCGGTTACCGCACTCGCCTTCGGCTCGTGCGTAAACTCCGCACCCGGGAATTTTCATCTTACCTCACTTGTTACACAAATAACTATATTCGGTATAATATGTCTCACAGAACCAACGCAGTGTGCGTACAAAACGAGAGTGCACCGAATCGGGGGAATAAAAAGCAATATATATGTAAAAAGTAGCGCCACGATACGGCGAGAAACGCAAACAGAATTCATAGCATGGCGCGGTTTATAAAATAAAAGAAAAAGAATTATTATCAACTCTACTAAAGAAGAGCGCATTGATTAACGCTAGTCTTTACTCCAACAGTTGTCACGGCCGATTTTCGATTATTCCTCGTTACTTCTACGTGTACACATCGGTTACGTGGCCACGAAAGATCGCTCGAGATTTTGCCTTTCCTTCGAGACGAACATTTAAATTCTATACAAAGGACACAATTGTGAACATTGAATAAAGTGTGTGTCAAGTCAAAGCGACCCAAGGTCTACACCTCAAGGCGCTGTCGCATCCGAACAATCAGGTAGCGACTCAGGGCGATAGTCCCCCAGGGCGTCGTCGCTTACCGCTCTCACGACTCAGGGCAACAGCCCCTAAGCGAAATCATCGGCAACAGCGGTTAAGCGAAGTCACATACAATGCGCAACCAATCCATGTATGTATGCGTATATGCGTTCTCTTAATTCTTAATTGTTATTTTCTGTTTTTAATATTTAACGTTCACATTCTGTATTAAAACGATCTTTTCAACTGGTTTCTGTATTTGTTACGCATTAAATAAAGCGCAAGACGAAAATACGACGTAGATACTCGAGTAATATCTATACTGATCACATAACATTTTGGTGCCTCCTGTGAGGTTACAGCCCGCACATACAGAATTTAAGTATTAGCTATACACTTGACGGCTATTTAAACGTAAGTTTGTTCATTTGTATCAAGACTATTTCTCGCAAATACCATAATCATGTCCGATAGAATTAAACTTCTTACGCAAAAACGTACCACCTTAAAGTCTCAGATAACCAATCTGGCGAACATCCTCGACAAAGGTAGTTTTGACAATGCCAATTTAAGATTGCGAATTAACCGTTTAACGGTCTTGTATCACGCATTCGAAGATTTTAATGATGAACTTGTAGTCTTAGATCCGAGTGATGGACATCAAGAGGAGTTCACAAACATTCAAGATCGGTTAAATTCTACTCCCTCGCTAATAAGATTGAGGATATTTTGAATACAGCGAATATGTCAGAGGCGAGCGCAGGTACAACAAGCGAGGAAATTCGAAGCGAAAATGCAGTATCCGTAACTTCTGTCAAGAAACGGCGGTTCAAATTACCCGAGGCTCCTTTACCGACATTTGACGGTAAATATGAGAATTGGTTATCGTTCAAGAACGCATTTCATAATATGATCGGCTCGCAAGCGGATTTATCGGATGTAGATAAATTACATTACCTAAAATCGGCATTATATATATATATAATCGCTGAAGCTAACAAAATAAAGATTTTCGCGATCGACGGGATAAATGCTAAGGCATGGGAATTACTAGAACGCTCCTACGAGGTTAAGCAGATTTTAATCTTACGTCATCTTTCATTGATTAAATTATTAATTTGCCCGCGATAGACCAGGAAACTACAAGTGGTTTATCTAAGCTCGCGGATGACGCTCAACAACACGTCGCGTCGTTAAATGCTTTAGGAGTTTTGCTCAGCCCGGAAATAATTGTACATCTTCTGGAAAGTAAATTGCCAAAGAATACGTTGGAAAAATAGGAAGCGACTCTTGAGAGAGACGAATTCCCGAAACCGGATCTATTGTATGAATTTTTATATAAAACGACTTACATTAAATTAAGAAGTAGTCTACCACGTAAGATAGTTGGCTCACGATCCAGAGATCCCGAGTTCGAATCCCACCAAGGTAAGTGTTTTTTTCAAATACGAGAAAATATTTGTAATCATAGACTGCATCTTAAAAGACAAATTTAGTTAAAAAATAGTAATAAAATTTCGAAATAAATAATTTTTTTGTCGAGTGAATATTCGTTTTAAAGTATTATTATAATTCCTCTGGCATTAAGAGGACTGCAATCTTAAGTCTAGTGTCTCATGGTTAGAGGATATTTCTCTAGATTTTAAAATATCTTCTTGAGACCGTATTTCAGAGGAAAATCCTCTAAAATCAAGCAGGAGCTATTAAACGACAGAATATTTTTTTTGGGGTGTTCATAAGGCAATTATCAAGGCCCTGATTATTTAGCCTCTAAGGGCCCTCAGTGAAAAAGCGTGACCGGCCTTAAAGGGTTCTTATTGGGCTTCCACATTAGGGCCCAAACAAAGTTAGGGAAAATTAACAGGGGCCTTATCAAAGCCCTAACGCAATTTCCACACGGGTTGCGGCGGTCCCTCGACACCCTTAAATGGCGGTCCGGATACGCCGATCCCTCCCCAACGCTTCAATGTGACTCAGAGGTGCTGGCCAGCCACCCCCGGAGTCTGGTTGCTGCCGTGCAGGTTAGCCAGGGAAACTTGTTCTCTCCAGCAAAATGCACTCCCTGGGAACTTGTTTTGTCGAATTTAGTAAGTTCCCCGGGAACTCAGCAAAATGAATTCCTTGGGAGCTTGTTTTGTCGAATTTGGTAAGCTCCTCGGGAGCTCAGCAAAATGCACTCCCTGGGAGCTTGTTTTGTCGAATTTGGTAAGTTCCCCGGGAGCTCAGCAAAATGAACTCCCTGGGATCTTAATCGGAGCTTTGTGCTGTGTGGGATATATATTGTATATATACATATATATATATATACATATATATATATATATATATATATATATATATATATATATTAATAATAAATTTGATTTAAAATAATTAATTTAAGAACTCTTTTCAGTTTCTTCAAAATCTTTCGCGTTAGTTTCTCATCGAAGTTTGTCAAAACAACTAGCCGATCTTCGTGGAGAAGTGATTTTGGTTCAACAAATGATAGAAAACTTAATATGACAAAAGAATCCAACCGAGGACCAGCTGGATCTAGAAGAAGACAATGAGATTCAGCTACCAGTACAGTCGTACGAAGAGTTTCCGGAATTTGATTTAAAATTGAAAAATGATGAGAAGTACAGAACTCTATTTGTAAGTATTTTTGTTCTCTTTTTGTATTATTAACGTACTAAAAACTTGAAATTTTGTTTAGAATTAATAAATTACAATATAAATTTGTTATAGAGAAGAAAAGTAAAGCGTTGCACCAATGTTGATGTCCTTTCTTCGAAAAACTTAGGAGAAATTGTCCGGAGATATCTTGTGCGAGATGTAGCGATGCGTTTTACGACGACAAAAAAAGTTAAAGACAAAAAAATTCTGACCGATACTACTTTCTACAAGCTTTTGGAAGGTACGTGTATTCTCAAAATCGTTTTTTCTATCATAAATACTGAATTAATTTTTTTAAATACATAATTATAATGAATTATTTTTTTCGTTATTTTCAGCATTATTTTTAAAAGTTTTTGGGGATCAAATTAACCCAAAAAAATTCCAACACACTGTTCAGTGTATGAAGAACAATGCCAAAGATTGGGAGGGGCAACGTCTAGCTCGTATGAGAAGGATTCTTTTGTAACCAGACCGCGATAATAATTAATTTTAATTATTTTTATTTATTTTTTGTTTATAAAAAAATTAATGCTTTTTTTGTTTTTTCTTTATATTAGGAAGAGTTTAAAACAAAGGATTCTCATCAGATAAGCTGTGCTTTGCCTTCTACAAAAAATTTATTTAATGTAAGTTTTATTAAAATATGATGTATAACTAAAAATATTAAAAATAAATATTTTATTGCCAATTAGATTTCTTTTACTATATAATTTAGCCTTTAATCATAAAAATAAAAATTATAGCTACCACAGCTAAATTTTCGCTGTTCATATATATTACGTAAAAAAAAAAATTTAGTTATCATGCTTAAACTTCAGCTATAGTAGCTAATATTTTTTAGCTACAGTTTAATGGGAAATCCTTCGTTTAACTGTAGCTAAAAATGTGAGCTATCATAACTAAAATTTAGGCATGTATTCGAGAGCACGCGGTAGCGCGAGATAGCGCGCGGTGAAGGACGACTACAAAAGAAACGAGAGGAACAGCAAGTACAGAAATACAAAGTTTAATGTTTAATATGTACACTTATTTACACTGATTTCCTTTTCAGGCAAAATGCCGTGAGCGCGCACAGAGTCTAGCACGGCGAAAGCGGCGAAATAGCAATTAAGCAAACGAGTGCGTAAAGCGGTGATGAGCAGTAAAGCAAAGCGGTTGTATCGAAATACTAGCGGTGATCTGCGAGCGAAATCGATCCCGCGCCGAGGCGGCGCGGCGGTCGTTTTATCACCTCCGAGGCGAAACTCCCTCCAGACAAATTTCTACGAATTTCGGGAGGGTGATTGGCCGTCGGAGCCCTACGTCATCGCGTTGACGTCACTGTTTGCACGTGATGATCCGAGGATCGTTACATATTTGTGCTCTCTTTGTTTATAGCATGGATCTTTCTATTGTGTAGCTTGACTTTGTTTGTGCACTCGGTCAGCTGTGGCAATGTTATTGCTGGCAATTAGCGAACTTTCTGGAATATGAGCGAAAGAAAGATCCATATGCTATACTGACGAATTTAATATTGAAGAGGCTATTTGCAATGCGGTTAAGACGACACGGTGGAGATTTAATCTCGTCGACCGCCTTCCCTGCATGCATACATGTTGCGCGAGCAATTTAGAATATCTTGACTTATGCATTAAATTCCTGAAATGACGCGAGTTTCCGTACCGAATTGCACGATCTCAAACATCATGATAACTAAATTTTAGGTGTAATATATATGGACAACTAAAATTTAGCTATATGGTGGTTAATTTTTTTTCCATAACACAATATCTAAATGTAAGGAAACTATATAAGGACCACATACGATGTCCTTCACTTGGTCCGTATAAGGTAATCTTATCAGGACCATATACGATTAAAATCCTCAGGTTCTGATTATGCGCTGCGTTATTTTGGATCAGGGCCATATTAAGATTACCTAACTCGGGCCTGACCAAAAAATCAGGCATTTTTATCTGGACCTGATTATTGCCTTATCAGAATTTTTACTCGGGTTTGTATATCGAAATCTTGCAAAACGTTAAGTAGGCCAAATATTTAAAATTTGATTTTTGTCGGAAATTAGGCATTTTCATAACTCCACAATAGTGGCTACGACTACGTCTACGTTTAATAAGTACTACGCACCTGTAAAATTTCATCAAAATCGGGCTTGAATATTATACTAAAGTGTTAAAGCCAAACCTCGTATATCGTAATAAGCTGAGTTATTAATTTATTAATAATTTTCTAAAACACCGTTGTTTTAAACACTCTTATATTTTATTATTCTTTACAATTTTATTTAAATTATTAGTCAGCTTAGTGATTTTATAATTATGACATGTAAGTTGCACTAGTTTTCTCATTTTACTATTAGTAAAACTACTTTAGTAAAACTACTATTATTAACACTACTTCACTATTTTACTATTAGTTGATTTGTTTTTTGGTCAATTCCGCACAGAACGAAGAACGGTAAAAAATGATAATCCAGTATTCAACAACTGTAATAAGACATGACTTTTTTATTTTTCTCTAAAATATATGTTAGTTATTTTAAAAGGTTATTTCTTACCGTAGCAGCACCTTTTAATGATCCCACAAACAATCCACCAATATAATTCAAAGTGAACGCCTTGGTGTTTCTTTGCAAGAGGAACAGTATCATTTTTTGTATTTGCAACGGAGCTACGTACCACTGAACGTTGTACCTACGTGATAATTAATTAATAATTGAGAAATATAAATAAAATCTGTGTCTGCAAACAGTTTTATTATACTTTTCTACGAGTATATTAAATGTATTTTTTATTACAGTGATCCATATAACGAATATGTACATATTTGTTATACGGATATATAATATAATTTTATCTTATAAAATAATCTCTTACACGGTGACAAAAACGTTGTCATTATGATCCATAATTTCTTGCCCAATATAGTTGGCCACAAACATGTAAGTGAGGTAATATATAATAAATATTACTCGTAATGAAAGTTCTTCAATATCACATTCAAAAGATATCATCTGAAAAATCTAAAATATATGGATATTGTAATAACTGTCGTAAAAATTAAATTAATATTATCAAACAAAATAACAATTAATTAGAATTGTCTGAATAAAAATTTAGTAGTAACTAATCTTATTATTATTATTTATAAGTATAATATATCATAAAACAAAGGCAGTATTTACCAGAAAACCATTAAGACTTCCGCACATTACAAAGGTTATTATTAAAAGGGCGAACATTATTTTAAATCCGGATATGGTCGAGTTAGAAAATCTTCAAATAAAAATATTATATGCGCGTATTTTATATCCTAATTATTATATATATATATATATATATATATATATATAAAATTCATATTGCTTATTAAATACTAACTTCATAGCTTTGCGATGCATATCCACAGCACAAATTAATCCCTTGTATATCAAATATTTGTTTTGCAAGCTGTTTTTTTGTAGAGTTTCGAGTGTCATTGTACGTGCGATACGATAACTGCAAATGATTATTTTGGCATCATTAAATGGCCTTTCTATTTTTCCAATTTGATAGATTTTTTATATTCGTTTTTATATTTATTCTCTTACCAGGTAATTCGAAACATTCCACATGCATGTTGTAAGAAAACTATGAGCATTGATCCTGTCGCTGTCGTTGCAATTAACCCAATAAAAAAGGCTGCATTTGTATGGAAAAATATCAAGTAGAAGTATCTTTTATCGACAAAGTATTCTGTCACAAGCAGCGGCGAAATATGTGCGCGAGTTTCATTTATAGACAGTAAGGTGTAAAAAACGCGCCACCAAATTGGGTATAAAATTAAAATAATTGCGAGAAATATAACAACGTCTGAAAAATGTTTAAGGCTCAATTATTTCGATAAGAAGTTTATTATAAACTCGCCACGCGTTTAGTTTTCCAAATACAATATTCCAAATATAATAATTCGCGTTCAAAGTAAATCTAAAGCAGTTGTCTTACCTGTAAACGCAATCGTGTAACGTTTTGCATAGATAGCATACTGTTTTATGATATTGATTTCATTTTCGTCAGTTAACTCGTCCCAAGTATCCTGCAGTTGCTCCAGTAAACACTTTATCTGTCAATATTGCATATTATTTCTCTTAATCATATTTTTAAAAAATTTTCTTGTTTGTATTCTATAAAAAGACCTATTTTTCGGAAATATTTTTGAAGAATTGATCTTTTTATACAATACAATTTGTTTCCGAAAAATAATACACATATGAATACAATATATCATATATGTATAATATATACCGCACGACACTCGAGAAATTACCCTTACAGAAAAGAAGTACTAAAAGTACACTGCAGTAATAAATTACTGTAAATACTGGCAGTAATATTTTGGTGAGTAGTTTAGAAATACTGAGCAGTACTGGATTACTGGTAGTAATTTATTACACAGAACTACTGGTGCTTAGTATTGAATTACTTACCCAAAAATTTCCAATTTCCGATATTCACCCGGCATAAAAAAAAATTATTTTTTTCGAAATTTTATTATTATTTTATAATTAAATTTGTTTCTTAAGATGCAGTCTATAATTATAAATATTTTCTCGTACTTGAAAAAACACTTTACCTTGGTGGGATTCGAACTCGGGACCTCTGGATCGTGAGCCAACTGCCTTACGTGGTAGACTACTTCTTAATTTGATGTAAGTGTTATATATAGTCTACATATGTCGTAACCAGCACAAATATATAATTTTTTAAAAATCGTCTTAAGAAACAAATTTAGTTTAAAAAAAGTAATAAAATTTTGAATTGGATATATGATATAATATTTCTTAATGTCGGGTAAATGTCAGAAACCAGTGCCGGCTCATTATGAAATTTTGTATTCGTAAATATATTTATGAAAAAAGTATATTTATAAAGTTAAAACATTCTTATCAAATCCTTACAAGGGCCTTGTCTATCCTTTAACCTTTGACCATAGTTGCAAAACATATAGTTGATGGATCAGCTTGATTAATTATATTGAATTACTTATTTTGTATATTAGGTCCCTTTACTCCAGATGTAAAACATATGCATTTATTATTTTATAATTGTACTAAAATACTCTACAGGTAGGTTGTGAAATTTTTAAGGTTTAATTAGGACAACGAATTTTACATATATAAATTCAGTACTTCAGGTGTTTGCCGCCCCAGTAGTTGAATCTCATCTATACCAGTACTTAAAATACTAGACCAAGTAATGAATTACTAGGAAAACTACTTACTCATTCTATCAGTATTTCACGTCTAAGCTCAACTACTAGATTCTCCAATACTTCAGTACTTTTTTACTATATAAGAAAATACTGAAGCAAATACTATCAATACTTTGAATCCCGGAAGAACTACCAATACTACTAGATATTACTCATTTGACAGTAGTTGAACTACTGAAGTACCGAAATAAAATACTGATCGCCAGTAAAAAATTACTAGACTCAGTAATAATAAATTACTGACCAGCCAGTAATACTTTTCTGTAAGGGTATTGAAGCTGAATAGCTAATATTTATGAAATTAATCAGCAAAATTAAATAAATTAAACATATTACACTACAGAAGGGTATTTATATAGAATAGCTACACTGCACCCCAAAAATTAATAAAAATAGGGTCATTCGACGCATTTTGGCACGAAACGAAAGAATTTGGCAGAAAAATGCGGCGGTCTGCCCTGCGAAGCGAGATATTTAGCGTTAAAGTTGACGATTCTTAGGTTAGAAATCCTGTCATACCGACGTGATGTAGCGATCATGAACATGCCCCGCGGCCACACGCGCATGCTCCGTGGTCGCACGCGCATGCAAAATTGTTCGAATTTTAAACGTATGCGCATACTTATAATGCATAAATATGGTAATTGTTTAGATGGAGGGGGGAAATTACCTTGGATGATCTTGATATTTTAATATGTTGTCAAGGTTACCCTCCTGAGTGACCTTCAGAAGGTTTCAGCACGCGCTCGTTATTCGTTAAAAAGTTATTAACAAAAAAAGTTTGGAAAATATAGCAGCTATTTTGAGTATTAAAAGGCACAATTAAATAACTAATATATACGTGTGTGCGCCCTGCTTTAACGAAAATCACAACTTATATAAAGCAGGGCATACACACGTGTGTATGTGCCCTGCTTTAACGAAAATCACAACTTCTATAAAGCAGGACATACACACATGTGTGTGTGCTCATGATCGCTACATCACGTCGGTATGACAGGATTTTTAACCTAAGAATCGTCAACTTTAACGCTAAATATCTCGTTTCGCAGGGCAGACCGCCGCTTTTTTCTGCCAGATTTTTTCGTTTCGTGCCAAAATGCGTCGAATGAGCCTATTTTTATTAATTTTTGAGGTGCAGTAGCTATTCCATATAAATACCCTTTCATGAAAGAAATATCCCCAAGATTCTTCAAAATCACAGTTTTAGTTATTAATGTTAGATAGCATATGTAAATTTTTGAAGAACACTTCAATTATTGTGTCAGTTCAGTAACCATCTCGAACTGATTATTGAGTTATGCTGTATATGAACTAAATATTATTGTTGACCCTTTTTTATAATATTAATTTTTACAAGTTTATATATGACTTTTCTTTTACACTACATGCTGGTACAAACAAACTGGTCTCTTTCTGTAGCGTTTAATTTATTTTCTGCTTTCTGCTTATCATAAAATAAAATCGATTTAGTTTCACGAACTTCCAAATTGTCATCCAGTATGTTTTACTTACGACTTCAACGTTAATACTAAGTAAACCATAATTAATTGCAAAGGTGATGTAGCATAATGCAGTTGCAAGAACATTAATGAGGAGATCTGGAGTACATTGTGATGTCAGAAATGTTGCAAACTGCAAAGAAATTCTTTAATATAATTTTACACTAAAATTATTATATATTTTTTAATGCAACCAGAGAAAGGCTCTAAGTCTTTAATTGTTTTACAATGTATCATAATTTAACATAAGAAAGCTATTTAACTGCAATGTATTAAGCAAAATTAGAAATTAAATTTTTTTGATATGTAATAACAAACACATGTTATAAAATCAATATCAATATATTTAATATTGTGACGGTCTTATAACGCAAAATAAAAGATTGCTAAAAATAACGTTATATTTTTTATCTTGTTATTATATAATTCAAATTATCAACCCTATTCACTCCAACCATGCCTTTCGTGTCCCACGAGTTTCTAACAGTCGTTTGTTCCGGAAAACAAATGATTGTCAGATAATCCCTCCACTCCTAAAAAAAGTTGTTGTGGTAGGGAACCTCAGGTAAAAATTTCAAAGTCCTAGCTCATTTACTCTCGAAACGGCGAACAATCAAAATCTCAGTGGGACACGAAAGTGCATGGTTGGAGGATTACGTCAGTGTTGTGTGAAAGGTAAATGAGCATTTTTTTCGATAAAAATGTATTTTTGTGTATAATTTAACCGTATTTAAAATATTTTCGTCGTTAAAAAAAAATTTAACATTCCACAGAGGTCTATTATGGCTCAGAGGCAGGTGGAAGAGATAGCGAGAAGCTATGATTATTTAAAAAAATTAATTTTTTTACATAAAAAATATCTGTCACACTTCAAATTCGCCTTTTCTTATTCAGAAATTCTTTTTCTAGCATTCTTTAAGTCCTTAAAGTCCTTCTGTACCATTTAAAAATTACCAAATTTGCGGCGACGAAATTAAGTATTCCTATTTAATTAATAATTATCTCATATTTTTTTTCTCATTTGCACTACTTTTAGCTTTAATTTG
The DNA here is from genome assembly GCF_003070985.1 of Temnothorax curvispinosus. Classification (NCBI taxonomy): domain Eukaryota; kingdom Metazoa; phylum Arthropoda; class Insecta; order Hymenoptera; family Formicidae; genus Temnothorax; species Temnothorax curvispinosus. Next base: position 183,652 of record NW_020210672.1, on the reverse strand, counting down.
CGTTTTTGTTCATTAAGCTTCGTCAATTTGTTCGTGAGTTATGATTTTTTAAGTAAAACGAGTCGTAACGTGTGTTTGTCAACATATAATTGTTGTAAAAAAATATTTAAATAAATGATTTCCAAATTTTCTTTACATTAATTTATAGTCGAAGGTACAAAGATATTATAATAATTTTTGGGGAATTTTTCAAAGCTATTAACGTTTTGAAAAACACGTGGGACTCGAAAGTGCGTAGTTGGAGGAATAAAGGGACGGAAAAAACGTTGGAGTAAATAAGGTTAACATACCTGACCTAGGATATAGGTCGTCAAAACACTAAAAAGCAATGTGAACTAGAGTTTAACAAGTTTAGACCGTTGATAAGGCCACAGACCAACTGTGAGTAACAGAAGCCGATTGAATCTGATATGCAAACAGTCGACACTGATCATTTTTTCATTGAGAATTAAAACGCACTTGACGGAAAAGAAATTGATTCCCTTGTTTTCTGTTTACTTGTCGGTTGAGTTTTCTTGTTTCCTTGGAGTGTGTGTGGTGCAATCGATTGATTTGAGTATGGCAGCAACGTAATAATAATAACAGATGTTTATTTCCCATAAAGTAATACTTCGTGAAGATGAGGGTTGCGTCACAGCGGACTGCGCAGATGCATGGAAACGCTCCACCCCTTCCAGCGCGTTATAATGTAACGTGTTCCGTGTTCCTCATTCTAGTGCGCGCTGTCTTGAGTTACGGTTATTTCTTCGCAATGGTACAACTTGCACTTGAAATGTCGACGTAACGGTTGTCAATGTATATTGCTGATAAATGTTACATATAATTCATAATTACTTCTTTCATTCATAATTTCCTTCTCGCAAAATGGTAAAAACATCGCTATTTAACCACATTAATAAAATTAAAAAAAAAAATTTTTTGTTTAAAAAATTATTTTTAAAAAATATTATATTAATGTTGTTGAATAGAGGAGATTTTACCTAAAACTTTTATTTGAAACATTTTTTGATATCTCGAATACTTTTCGAAATATATCAATAAGAAAATCAAAAAGCCGCTCTACATATCAGGAGTGGTTTCACTCTTTAAAACCGTTTTTGGGCAGCTACAAAAAATATCTAAATTCATCTTTTTACTCCCCCTACATATGTGGGAAGTTTTATTAAAATCAGAATTTTCGAGTTCGCGAGGTTTTCTTGTAAGTTAATCTTATTTTCGGTATCAGTGGTCTCTCACCCCACTTTTCGCCCTCCCCACTCACGCGCGCGAACAGTGACGTAACGCGACTTGACGTAAAGCTGCGTGTACGTCATGGAGCTCCCGCGGATGCGCGCGAGATCCACCTCGAAAATTAACCGACCGACGGGTGTCCGACGTTATGGACATAGTGTCGAAGCACTCGGCGTCGTTAGCTCACTGAAAGTTCTTGTACGGCAGCGGCTTGCACATCACCGAGCCATACAGATTGTTCACGTCAAAGTACATGAGGTATGTCGACGATTTTGACGAGCAAACCGAGACGAACAGAGATAACCACCTCGTCTTTCAATCTTACAAATCCCGACGACAAATTCGCGTTGAGTAACCCGCCGAGGAAACTCGCTGGGAATCCAGAAAGTTCTCGAGACTCTCGCGTGTCTTGCCGTTGGTCGTGACGTTGGTCAGTGCCGCACGCCAAACATTGACCGGCAAATTATTACAGAGAATCGCGCGGCATCCAGTCCGAAAAACAGCCTGATTCCCTTATAGAAATTTAATACTGTAAGTGATTTTTTGGCTAGTAATTAATCACTTAAAAACACTATTAAAAGCACTGTTAATAGTGCTTTATATTAAATTTCTATAAGGGTTGTCGAAATATTTTCCATTTGCGTCACGTGGCCGAACGTTCCGTCGGACGGTCGATCAAACTTGAAAAATTCTGATTCGATATACCGCGCCGCGTATTCACATTTTCCAGTGTCTGGCTGAAATACGCACCGTCAATTTTGTCGAAAAAAAAAAATTATATATGAAAAGCACGGAAAGAAGCTAAAATCCATTCCGGGTTGTTCTAAAGCCTTGTGAAAGAATTAACCAATATGCATTGATCAATTGGCCGTATTGTTTATATGTGATTGATCAATTTTTCCTCCATCCGAGATTTTGGAGCGATTTCTAGCACCGTGCACCGTGGACACAAGGCTTAAGATGGCGATATTCGATCTCCTGTCTGTTTTCGTCGCCTTTATCATCGTTAATCCGCTCATTCAAGGTGGGAGTCTGAGGCGACAACACGGGCATCGTTTCCATTTAGATTGTTATAATCTCCAGAAATCGCTATCATGCCTCGAAGAGTATCGCGATTCCTACGGGCAGGATACCCTGCTTAGCATGCCCTTTGTACACACGGTCTGTCGCTACTACCGATTGAATGATTTAGTGAGGTCTTCGGACTGATGCGCGGCAATTAATTTGACGTATATTTTTAAAATAAGACGATTTTTGAATCGCAGGATCCAAGTAGCTACTCACTTTTTTAGTAGCGAGTGAGAGCCCGAACTTTTATCCTGAAGTCTAACGCTGTTTTAGCGAAAAGATTCTCATTTGATTTTTATTCTTTTAATCGCTCTAAATATAATTTTATTGAGTATATTTACTTATTATCCGTCTTAAGGAAAGTCTTTTTTTTGTATAGTTACGCACCATTGTCTATTTATAAAAGAACAATCCGTCATTGAAGTGTGGACACATTGCCCCATCAAAAATAGGACAGATAGCCCCAACCACGTTTTTTCACTTTAACATGTTGCGAATTTTAGATTATGCGGAATTAAGATTTGACGCTTCTCACGCCTGATAACTACATATTAATATTATGAATTGCTTACCTTAATTTTAGTTAAACTACTGTCGCACAGCAAATTTTTTGACCGTCAAAAAATGTGAATAATTGCTTTCGCTTTTCGTTTAACGTATGCGTCTGCGAGAAGCATCGCAAGAAAACAAACAATTTTTAAATCTCTTTACGTAGAGCATTTTTAAACTATTTGTTACAATGGTACGTCTTAAAACCTCAGATAGCAGTACTGTAGACACATAGCCCCAGTCTCCCCATGTTTTCAAATACTAAATTATAGAATATACTAAAAAATATGCAATATGTAATTAATAACAATGACTTTAATTGGGGTGTAAAAATCATCCCAGGTAACTATTTATGCAAAAGAAAAAAGACAAAATTAAGCGCTCGTTCCCCGGTTAATTAGGGAAACTTATCCGCCAGCATCGAAGATGAGTGGAAAATAATGTTTCTCATGTAAAAAAAATGTGTCGTAACATTTATTCCAGAGACGCATACACTTCCAGTTCGAATCTCTCGCATCGGCGATTCGCAGCACGCATTCATTGCTCACGGCGATCTGCAATTGATCGCGTACGCCTCTCCGGCGGGATACACACCCGCGATGATCGTCCGAGTTACAAAGAAGCATACGCAGAGTCGTTCACCAAGTCTGATAACGACGATTATTTACAATAACGAGAGATCAACACTCGCGCTTGTCGAGTAATCTAATCTTAAGACGCGACACTCATACACGAGTCTTGTCGTGGACGATAAGATTTCCGTCTCATCGTCAGTACATCATTCCGGGATGGGCAGCCCTTTGGAAGAACACGTTGGGATTGGCCGACAAGGTCGTGTAGAGATTCCCGGCGTCCTCCGGCCTCAAGTACATACCGGGTGGCAGAACGAACGTCTCCATCGGTCCGTGTACATCTGGAAACAGAGATACGTGTTTGCGTTTCATCTGATAATGTTTAAGTATTCTGAATAATCAGTTTGCAAAAGAGAGAATCAAGATTCCGTTCGGAAAACTGGAGCACACCGCGATTCCCCCCTACGCATCGCCTCGATTTACATCCACCGGAAATGCTTTTTATTATTCAGTATCGATCGAAGAGGCGCGTATCCGGACGTAACTTTCCGTGCCGTGTGTCTATATAGCGGCTATCATTTTCGCCTCGCCGTTAATAAATGAATTGTGGGTATCGAGTATACGCAAGAATCGAAATCGCGCGTTGTGCATAACCGGGACGGAGCCCTCGTTACGCCGTACGCGTTAAGCGCGACTGTAATTTAAAATCGTCAGCTTAAAGTAGGTCTCGTCGTTCGCAGCTGTCGTTACAAGGCGATTACGCGAGTTCGTCTTTGCCTTGACACGCGTATAGCCTAATCTGTAATTAAACTCTTTCGATATACGCTCCTAACATAATTTCTTATGAAAAATTGAGGAAACCTTTCTTTGCAGAAATATTATAAAGCGCAGATAATATTATTTTTTTAATTCCTTTTTTTATACGAAGAAAATATCGCAGAGCAGGAGAGAGAGAAGTATAAATATATTTCTTTATAATGTTCTGTTGGAATATAACGACACATTATAGCATTTATTACTATAAGCTATAAATGTCAATACACCGTTAAATTCGTAGTGTCAAATTATGCTCAATTTGAATCACTTGAACCATTTCTAGGTCGCCACTGCTCTTACTCAATATGTTGTTAATTTAACTAAATCAATGAAGTTAAAATAATACAGTTTTGTATTAAAATAATACATTTTGACATAATTAAAAATAACAAAATGTTATTTAACTTAAAATATGATTTAAATTTCATCTTTTAATATTTAACAGTATATGTAATATTATTACGTTAATATATTAATTTAATACCAACTGACAACCAATTATATATGCACATATTTCTGATTATATTATCTGATTAGCTAAAGTTACAATGCATATTATAAAAGATTGTATATATTTCACTATGCTACATATAAAAAACTGTATATAATATAAGAAGTTATAATATGTAAATAGCAATGCTTATACATTGTAATTATAGATGATTTTTTGATAAAGCTGTTAATTATAAGTTGTTCTCATAATTTTCATATACTCAAGTTACAAGATCTCTCTCTCTCTCTCTCTCTCTCTCTCTCTCTCTCTCTCTCGCTTTAGTGAAATCTGATAGTTGTTTTAAATTGTACATTAAGATAACTCGAATAATTATAATAATCCTTACAATGCGAAACGATATAGATAATATATTAAATAAAAATACTTCAGTTTCCAACGCAATGTCGCTATATTCCAGCAAAAGTTTCGCTGCTATTTCTATATTTTTCTCGTATTTGCATTCGTTGGTCTGCGCGCTACGGACTAATGATAAAGGAAGCTCGTGTCAGCGAGATGTCGTGCCTCGCATAATGAGAATCGTGAACCAGCCCGTCGTACCCGGTCCGAGGAGGCTAGCGACCTTCGCCTCTCTCGTAATCTCATGCATATTTCACGCCTTGCTCGCAATAACGAGCGTCTCTCGCAAGAAACGCGAAGGAAAAATCGTACATCGCGGCCGGGGGGATGCGCGTGTGCGATGTGCGATCTATCGACGGGATAACGTCCGCGGGAAAATTTCTCGCACTTACGAGAACGAGGGCCCCCGGTTGTCGAATCCTCCGGCGAAAGTGGCGTGTTTCTCGATTTCTCGAAGATCCGACATGAGGATCGCGCGCGGCTTAACGGCCGCGACGTCGGCCGGTTGGCGTAGCACTCGTTTACAAAGTGTGCTACGTCGTTCCCCGCTGAATGGACGCGCGCGAGGGCTCTTTAACGTAAATGCGTATCGCGCGTGGGTGAAAGTCATCCCAGCTGTGATTTACGATCCAACGATGATCTACGCCGTCCGTGTGTTGTATGAACGCTCGCGCGCGCGCGCGTTTGAGAAATGAATCGCCGATTCGCCGATGATTCGCATCGATAGGAGACTTTTTCTTTCTCGTCTTCCTTTTTCCTTTTTTTTTAATTGTTTATTTTTTTCTCTTGATTCGTTTGTAATGCGAGTAACGGCGCGACCCCGTTACAATGGCGCGTTCCCTTCGAATAAAACTGAATAGGATCTAGAAACTCGTACGCGCGCGCTTTTCCATTATGTGTCTCTAGAAAGTGTGAAACTCCCGCTTATACGGTATTGTTGTTCTCTCCAAAGGGAAATATATCTGGAAACTCGGATTCTCGGACGAGGAAAGATGAGGAAAAGCCCGCCGCTGCGTCTTCGTAAAGATATTACTGATCGGAGCGAGCAAGATCCGTCGCGATCGTTCCATTCCATTTTAGCGGCGGATTTTTGTTACCGCGATTAGCGTCGTCGTTAGCGACACGGTCCAATCTAACGGGATTCGTTCTCCCTCCCCCGCGCGTCTCCAACATCGCGAAGCAAGAAGCGATTGACCTCCGCCTCGGACTTTCTCCCTCTCCGCCCTTTCTTCGTCGCCGCGCGCGACCCGTGTCTCCCGCAGTCCTCTCCCTTCCGTCGCTTTTCCTCTCTTTCGTTCGTTCGCACCTCGAGGTGAAGGTCGCCGAGGGCGTTAGCGTGACGAAGGAAAAGTTTCGGGCCAGGAAATGCGCGCGCGGGCAGGACAGGAAGTGTCGAGATTCTGCGGACGATATACACCGCGCGATACCGACGTATACGGCGAACACTCTCTCGGTGGAAGAATATATGTTTGAATAAATTTTTCTCAGCTGCAGATGAAAAATAAAACGGGAAAAGTTTTGCACAGAACGGCACACTGCCCCTGAAATTTTAAAATCAAATTCTTTTGAAACAAAAAGTCCGATCTCGAAGGATATAATAATGATGTCATTTAACTGTTTCACGTCCGACTTTTTTTTTTTTAGAAGAGAAGCATATCTAGGACAATTATTTTTTAAATTTTCTACGGTCGTTGGAAACGTAAAAATTCAAGATAACGAATCTTATATTGCGGATGCAAAAGATAAAATATATTTAAATTCTAAATGAAAGTTTTTCTATTAAGATGATTTTAAGATTGCAAGATTTAATTTATCAAGCGAGATAAAAAAATATGATAAAACGTATATCGGTAAGAAGTGTGGGTAGTAAAGTACAACAGTTTTCAACCCATATTCCATATCTCGTATCTGAAAGTATTAACTATATATGACTATGATAAGGGAATATACATGAGGCTCGAAAGTTTAATTTATAGTATTTATGTATTGTGTAAATATCATCAGAATTTTATATTTTTAGAATTATATATTTCGTCACGCGAAAGTAACACTGCGCGCTATTTCAAAGCTTTTACGGTTAATCCGAGAACTTTCTAACTTTATGCAAATAACCCTTGGTATTTCATAACAATATCCATCGCATATATTCTTGTATTAAAGTTTAAAATAAAATCGCCCTAAATAATTAATAACCCTATTTGACCTTAATGACTCAATACACATATATCACCGAAATTTGATTTTTTAAACATGCTAAAACGTACATGTTCCCCTGGACGTGAAATGATTAAGATCGTTACGCTAATTATAACATATCATATTTAGATCGATGTCACATTTGTCGGTGCCTCGTCATAGGCCTTAAATATGCGCTGTTGCGTGACGCGAAGGACACCGACGACCGTACCGTAACCGCGGTGAAAATCCCAGTGAACGTCCCGGGGCACCTACGACGGGGTCTTTGCGCCGCGATACGTTACGACGCGCAACAGGGCGGTTTTATACATACGGCACGTAATAATAATCAACCTGATTCTGAAAATAAATAATGACGGCTTACCGTCCGAGTATATGGGACTTCCTCCGTGCCTGCAGGCGCTGCATCCGGGTATCCCGGACGAGACCAGTGCGACTCGATCTATAATTAGAAGTTTCCACGTTATGATAATTCCAAGAGGGAGAGAGAGAAGGTAAGGGAAGGAATGATTATACGCGAGATGCGATACTATCTACTCTGGAGACCGCTGTCTTAGTCGATTGCCAGTTAATTACGCTCGATTAAGCTCGTCATCCCTATTCCATGATTCACGATTCAAAGGGACATCAGGATCTTCGATCAGATTTAAGCGATATGTATATTTGCAACTTGATTCTTAAGTGACGCACGCGTACCTTCGCGTGCAATTATCGTGATCGCGAACATTTCCGCGTCATCGATTGCGAGAATTGCCGCTCCATTTTTTTTCTCTTAAACGAAAATACATGTTCCGTTTATTTACTTTCTCGTTTATCCATTTATTCACGTTTCACGCGCCGGCGATCCCGCCGGTCGTGACCGCATTTCCGTTATTCGGCGCGCGATTACGTTGTCCGCACTTTTAGCGCGGGTACCGCGCGTTGACCTGAAGATCTACCCCGCGGGTATCGAACAAACGAATCGGAACGAGAAACGTTGCGCGCTACAGCTCCCGAGAGGTGTAATCGCGAAACGTACGTGCGTGCGCGATGAGAGAAACTTGGATATTCGGATAAGCAAAGAGAGAGAGAGAGAGAAAGAGAGAGAGAGATCGTCGCGATAATATTGTTGCGCATCTTCTGTTCAACGTATCATTATTGCGAACGGCTTCATTCTCGTTATCCGTTTATTTAAAAGGGCACGACCTACCGGCACTGTGGTAATGCATCTTCCTCTTCAGGGACGCCTCCGCGGGCTTGAAGTGAAAGAAGGAGGGCGAGTAACCGCTGCCGGGGAGGGAGCTGAGGCCGTCGTCGCGATCGCGAATGACCGCGGCGGGCCCTTCGCGACCCAGGGCAGCTAGCTGACGTCCCTTCGGCAGGAACATCGTGAGGAAGACGAAGAGCGACGTGGCGAGCAGGCCGTAAGCCAGCCAGGCCTCTCGATCGCCGTCGCTGCCGGCCGCGAGGGTGCCGATCCCGCTTGAGATCCAAATCGGCAACGAGAGGCCGACCGCCAGGCCGATGAAGGCCGCCTCCCGATTATTGTCCCGAACGCCCCGCGCACGGACCGCTAAACACGCCACTGCCACTAATAACGCTCCGGGATACCTGGAATTCACGTAGAGAAGTTCACGTGCGGAAAGAACGGGTTTCGTTTACCTATAGCGAAGGTAGTTACCAGGATCGTCAGGCTGAGTCGCGCGTCTTGAGAATATTAATCAATTTGAACAATTCGATCAAAGTATGAAGGGAATTAAAGACAAAATGTTGGAAAATAATAGCGGAAGATTATTAAATAACGCGAATGACGCGGGGATAAATTGGCTTGATCGATTCGACTACTTGTTTCTCGAGTAAATTGGGGAACGGAGAGAGTTTTATGTATTTCGCAAAAAGTTTACCCGAGGGAAGCCACTATCTGTCCGAGAGGAGTCCTGCAGGAGGTGATGGACGTTGGCGAGCTTTGGCCCGTCGCTTGCTGCTGCTGCTGCTGCTGCTGCTGCTGCTGCACCTGGATCACCGCAGGTGGTTCGCCGTAAAACCATTGCCCGACAATGGCCACCTGCACCAACACCGCGAACACCAGCACCAGCGCCTGCAGCATCGAGAACCGAGACAAGAAAGGCCCTCGCACGATTACACTCTTCCCCTCTATATAAGATTCACGCGGCCGTCTACCCCTGGTCGATCGCCTTTAATTAAAGGTGAACGGCCTGCGGTGACATCGGCACCGCCGGCGTGCATTCTTTTAACGCCGTGACGTCAGACGCCGCCGTGACATATGAGAAATAGGAATGGCCTACTCGAGAGATATACGCGTGGAAAATTTCCAAGTTTCAACCGTGTGTATGGCGTTCTCCTCGCCTGGAAATTTAATCTCTCGCTCTTATATATCCTCGCGTCTTAAGGACACGGAGAAGATACAAGGGCTATAATTACATCGTTAAAATCCTATTAATGTCACTCGCGCGTATCGGCCAGCCACCGCTTTCCTCTAATCAAACATTTCAACGGCAGTGTTCTCAATTACGCGAATGTAATTACATTTCACCGGGTAGTAGGCGCATCTTGTCAGCCGCGTACAGATCGTACCGATTTCGTTTACGTGCGTGTTTTTTTTTTTTTTTTTTTAAAGAAAAGTTCTCCTGGAGACCTCGTAAAAACGATCCACCGAGAAGCGCCGGAGTAGGCGAGAGAGAGCACGTCGAACGTGAAAAATGGATATTTATCCTGTGGGGAGGAGGCCTCCGCAGGGCGAGAAGTGCACGTCCTGCCACGCCTGTCATTCAGCGTGCGCACCAACACACCGCCGCGATAATTGCCTCCGTGGTTTTTCGCGCTCGCGCGCTTGCCTATAATTAATCGTCGCGCGTACGGTACGATGACGCAACGCAGGGAAAAGGGGAAGTCGAGGGGAGAAGGCTGGATGGAAGGATCCGGGACTCGTTCGCGACGATAGAAATGGCCATGCGAGATGAATATCCGGATCGGTGCGCACGCGATGAAAAAATATCGACGGGGATCGTCAGCGCGTCGCTCCGCTGCGCGGAGTTTCTCCGCGGGAGAAGACGAATAAAATGACGTTATAATTTATATATTCGTGTGCATCTCGTGATGCCTATTTTGATTAGCCGTGTAGCGTCTTATCGATGATGTTCCTCTTTCACGCGTTATAAAATAATTTCGCCACCTCTTCGACCGATATGGACTCTTCAGTGTCTTTTTAACTTTCAATTCTCCATACTAGCTATTTTGATAGGCTTCGATGTTTTATCAAAATAATTATTTGTACGAGAAATAAATTCTTGATATCAATGATCTTCGTCGCTTATTAAAAATACGGTAGTTGTAAAAAACGTAGGTATGCTAAATTAGTCGATGAATCGCTTGTGATTCTAGAATACTCTGTATATGATTGCTCACCTGATAGGGCGCCGGCAGGTACACCCCGCTGTTCAACGAGAGCAGGAAAACGCATTTGACCAGCAGAGCGGCGAATACGAGGGCGGCGGGGAGACCCACCAACCGGAAAGCGGCGCAGGACAGCGGATTTTGGCTGAGAGAGGCCGCGGCCGAGAGACCCGCCAGGAGGAAGAGGCCCAAGAGCAACGCCTGACCCAGAAACAAGTGTCGTCTGTTCGGTGCCGTTGCTCTAGCCTAGAACAATGCCATTGAGAATGATAAAAAATAAACAATTATTTTGCGAATTAAAAAAAATAATTTTTTAATTAAAAGTTTTTTATGTTAGCTCTTTGAACAAGATTTCAAGTCGCTTGTTATAATTGTTGTGTTATAATATCGAGATGCTGATATCAATGTTCTGACTAATTGATTCTAAATATATCCGCTGTTCTATACTTCGTATACCATACATTTTTGTCATGCTATACGTTTACATTTAAAGTACAAAATGCACTTTCGTCGAGTCATTTGATATACTCGGGTGGTTTGGCGCGTACTCCGCAAGATACAAGAGTGCATTTTCAAGTGTCCTGGAAGTACCGATCTCCATATCGCTCTCACGCGATATTAATTCCGTAAAGAGGATTGAGACGCAAAATGCGAGTCGCGCTGAGTGGACCGTAACAGCTCGCGCGTCATAATTATGCGCGGATTAAACTTGAAGTGAGCTCACGTGGGGCCGATGTTAATTTCACCGATTAAAATAACCGATATTTTTCTGCTCGCAGATTCGCTTCATATTTACAAATTAATCAGTTGTTTTCCATACCTTTTACTATTTTTTGCTACTAAAATTCCATATTCTTCGTTTATATATAATATATGAATGAAGGAAAAACGAGAGAACAACATATATTTTCATAAATAAATCTTCATAGCTCATATATTATTAAGAGAAAGAGAGAGAAAAAAGAGGCATAATATAAAATGAAACGCTAAATTTTTAGATAATATTTCTCAAAATTTTCAGAATGTTTAATAGACTTCGTGAATTGTTGTATATCATCAATCATATTAATCAAACTTTAATTTTATTTGTTCAATCTCATTCTCGATTTACTTTTTCTCGAATTGAAATCCCGAATTTCCGATACCAATTAATTGGACAGCGTTCAGCTAGCTTGGCCTTTCTCGTCGCGAGTGCTCAATGGAGCGCGACGGAGGGTGCGACCGCCGCGGGATAGAAAACCGGGGCCGGTCTGACGTGAGCGTAAACTGGGCCTAGGTCTCGGCGAAATTCCCTCGGCGCCGGTTACTGGAGCTTGTCGAAACGAAAACGATTAATAGTGGGTCGGCGGGGAGAGGCCGATAGGCGAGTTCCTTTCCGAGCTCTATTAATCCCGCAGTTGCGCGATCGCTAAGTGACAAATCTTGTCGATGTTTACGCGTTCCATTTCACCCGTGGGACCAGTTCCCTTATCTCAACGTCGCTTCGGACGCACACTTTTCGATCGACGCGGAAAAGTGAAATTAGAATATCGCGAGAGCTAACGACCGGATGACAATATTTTATTATGCTCTAGAATAAAATCTAAAATAAACGTTGATAAAATTATAAAAAAATAAATAGTAAATAGACAGGCAGGATAATTATATGGTGAATGTGTGGAATATAAACTGATATGAGGCGGAATGGATTGAGAGATGGACTTGTGCGAATAAAACAGATATAATTTGAAATCAAATATAATAACTCAAATAAAATAAGTAAAATAAAAAGATTTACAAATGATGATGAATTAATCGAGAGTGATATCATTTGCAAAGTCCAATTATAAAGATACATATGTAATACTATAGAATAAAATTTTTATATATATACTATATACTGACTATACTCATAGAATTTCATTTCAGGAAATATTCAATATTCATTGAGAAATCAAAGGAAAAATTATTTATACGTTAGGCAAGAAATAAAGCATTCACAACGAGCGAACAAAGAGAACATAATAAATGCATTAATCGTTAAATAATTCCGGACCCACCTTGAATAACACGAAGACCTCAAAGCCGGCCATAAGGAGCATCGCCGCGGCACTGAGCGCGGCGAGCGGCAGTGCCCAGGGCCGTTGCTTCAGCAAGGACTTCGGAGTCGGTCGCATCTCCACCTCCTGGCTCTTCCTGACGCCCGGCGGCGTCCTGAAAACGGTGATCGTCCGATTCGGTGCCGGCACGCTGATGACGCTCGCCACGCTCGCCAGGCCGTGCCCGATCTCGGACGGCACCAGGAAGAACTCGGTCGAGAGCTCGTAGTCCCGAGAGCGCGAGGTCCGCGCCATCGCCGTCGCCGTCACCGTGATTCCGCTCGACGGGCCCAGCCAGCCAGCCGTGGCCGTGGCCCACGACAGGATAATCGGGCCCAGCCTCATTGCGGCATCGGCAGCTGTCTCTGGCTCTCTATTTCTCTCTCTCTCTCTCTCTTTCTCTTCTTCTCTCTTTTCTCTCTCGCGCGTGTACACGTGTGTGAGCTCGCGTGCGTGCGTGGTCGTGGTCGTGATCGCCGTCGTCGTTGTCACCGGGACATCACGCACCGTCTCCTGCGTGCGCGCATCCTTGCAGTCACGCACCCGTGCCCGCGGTCTCGGTTAGGGTTCACCGGCTGCGCCTGTAAAACCACACTAGTGATTAAATGACACTCACATGCCTCCAATCGATCCAGGCCGATTAGTCTCTTCAGCCTGTTCTACATGAATTCTTAATTTATTAACGAATTTCCGCGAATAGACGGAATTTTTATTGAATCACGAGGTTGCTCGAACAAGGATTGTTTAAACGAGATTGTTCAAACGATTTTCTATTTTTTTTACACAAAAATTAAAACAGGTAGTCAGTAAGCAAATATATTTGTAAAACTACATGATTTATCTACTGTTCCAAGCATTGGGAAACGTATTTATCAAAGCGGTAGATCAATTATGTAGAAATTGATTCCACTTGAAGCTGATTGAAAGGCGAGCCGCGTGAAGCTTAGTTGGCTGCTCTTGATGCTCAACATTTGGGAAAACCAACTCCGGCTTCGTTTCATGAGAGGGGATCTCATTAACGGAGGAATGCCGGATCGCATTAATGATTTATGATCCCCCTTCCGTTGCGCTCGCGTGTCAAATTCTCGCTCGTGTGCCTAGGCGTGTGCTAGGCTTACGCTCGAGCCTTTCGAATATTTTCAATCATATCATCCCAGTGCACATCGAGGCTATCAGAGACGCGTATCAACTACTCTCGGGAGCATTGCGACCTGATGAGACTTAAGCCAACCGTTGCGCCGTTCGCCTCGCGAGTAGTATGTTCCGGGTCTTTACAAACTGCCGGGGCTGTATACAATAATGATAATATCCGACGAAGTCACGACCGAAAGCGAAGGAGGGCAGAAGAGATCGATGGGATCCCCCGTGTTAATGATCAATTAGGACCGCGTCTCGCGTCTAGCGCCGGATAGTACGAGTGTAACTTCAACGAGCGATCTGCATGCGCTAACGCCGTTAATTACAACGTCGTTAATTACGAGCGTGTTCAATTGCGCGCGGAAATTGTTTAATAACCGGCGGAGCGCTCTATGGCATTACTCGCGGACGCGAACGGATACCCGAGAGTCCGCGTATATGTACATACTTATCGCCGGGGCCAGGCATGAGTAAACCGCTGCCACGCACTCGCCCAGGTCTAACGCCATTAATTATTACGAACAGGGTCAGCCTCAGTAAGTAGAGTGAAGCACGGACGGAGTGAAACACTCGACGAGGATCGAGTGGAGTCGAGCGAGCATCGCGAAACGCCAGGCTGCTCCTCAGCTTCGCGCCAAAACGGAAGAAGAACGGAGGTTCATCCGTGCGCTCCGCTTCATTCTTTTTTGTCAGTCGATCTCGAATTTCGATTAATGTAGCTTCGATCGTGGCAAAAGTCTTTAGTAAAATCAATCACGGTTAATCACTAATTAGCACTACTTTAAGGATCGCAGCATGATCGATTTGATATCGTTGTAAATATGAATACCGTGGATGTAACGGGGAAAACACATCGTAACAATCTGTCTGGAGAGATTTAATATCTCTGTATGTCACTAAAACTCACATATATTAACCTAATTATTTATAATACTGGAAGAATCGAATCGTTTCGTTTAAAAAAAAAAGGAGATCGTTCTTTATCAGAGAAGACTCTTACAGGCTCGTTTTGAACATCGAGCTTCTTTCTCGTGGATCCGCCGAATTATTTGGACTCATTCCTTCCAACCCGGTCACATGCGGTATCCTGATTTGATCCACTCGTCACAGGTTCCCCGTTCTTCGTTCGCGCGTGCGCGCACATGTGCGCGCGTATTCTTTGAATTTTTTTTTTCGCTCTGAGAACGATAGGACTAGGATAGCGCGGATTGGGGCAATCGCGTCTGATCGCCGGGAACTTTATCCGGGATAACGAGGACGACAAACGCGTGTTCGGAGCGGTCAGCGAAGCGCACGTCGTGAACGCCACGCTCTTACTGAGCTCGACGCGCTGGCATTCGCGATGGCCAAACCGAAAGCAGACTGGAGTCAGTTCCGTTCCGGAGGTGAGGCCTATCCGTTACAGAGAAGTCGGGGAGATGGTGATGACGATGCAGAGGCGGCGGTGGTGGCGATGGCGAGCTGAGCAGGAGCGGATACTGAAAAGAAATTCCATCTCGGACGACGCACCGCGTACAATTAAATAATATCAATTCAGGCGTAGGGAGAAGATGTCGTTGCATGGAACAACATCAGTTGTTACATCCTTGCATGTCCAAAAATATATTTGTACAAGAGCGGCGAGTGAGTAGCTGATGGTTCGATATCGCACGTTTTGAATACTTTTATGATACTTTTGTCAAATAGTTCAGAAATGTCAAAACTGATACAGATTACAGACCTATTGGATCGATATTTTTGGGAAGAATGTGTTAGTTTAATCGAACCCCTAAATAAATTCGATAATCGGATGAGAGAGATATAAATTATAGATACAAAATATGAGATTATTTCGAATGTTAAACGAATTCAACGATTGTTTATAATTTATAATAATTATAATACTAACTGACTACCATAAACAACTTTTAAGAATTTTTAACGTTTCAGATATTCAAACATTTTTTAAGGAATATTTTTTGGACGTTGAAGATTTTCAAGAGTTTCAAGACATCTAAAACTTTCGATTCGCTCAACTTTTAGGAATTTCGGTTTTAAATAATTTTTTAAGTAATTTAAATCTTTATGTGATTAAATCGTTTAAAGGTCTTCAAACGAAGGACTCGCGTCCCTATAACTATAATAAGGACTGACCATGTACGCGATTGCACAAGATCGCGAATTGTCTGCCACGCTGTATTCCGATCCGCCCCTGCTGAGCGGAGCAAAAGAACCGGGAGTGAGAGAGCGAGGAAGAGCCCGAAAGAGCGAGTGGGAACGACCTGGTGGAGCTGGTCCTTCGACGTCGAGGACCGACCCCGACCGGCGACGCATTTACATATCTCACGTGTAATAACCTCGAAAAAGTTTTAACAATGGCCCGAGGTTCGCCGAGGTTCCGAGCGAAAGGCGAGAAGGCATAGAGACGAGACTGCTGGAAGCGGAGGGAGTCGGGAGGGAACGAACCGTCTGAAATCTCGAAGAATGACACGGAGGGCACGTCCCCGAGGGCGGATGCTCGCTAATCAGAAGCTTTCCACGAAAGTCATTTATTAATCAATCATCGAAACTATCTTTCAACGAGATTTGTTCTTCTTTTTAACCCTTCGTAGTCACACTTGGGTCAATATGACCCACACTCATTTGGATCTAAATATCAGCTAAATGCTAAATGTCTAGCTTAAAATGGGGCTTAGTTCACCATCTACAAAGTATACAGTTTGAAGTATCCTCTATAGATAGAGACTATTAATCATGTACTCGTTCACGATTTTTTTTCAACATGTTGCCATTTGATTTCTTACAAAACCGCAGTTGTTTTATATTCTAGAATGTTCAAGGTATGTTCCAGAATTATTTGAACCTGATCGGATCGATACCATTAAAATAGCAACCATTAAAAATCGATTGGGTCAATACGACTCAGTGTGACTACCGCGGGATTCTATTAGAAAAGTGTGACTACGAAGGGTTAAACAGGCGCTTCAAGAGGTGATATATTGTAATGTCAGCCGTAAATTTTCCGTTGAAGAACAGTCGTTAAATTTTTCTCGGTCAAGCGTGATCTTATCGAGCTACAGGTTAATTCAAAGATGTGATCCTTCAGAACGCGCTACCGGTCTCTTCTGGTACCTGGTCGCGCACAAAAAGCATGCAAAAATCGCAATCGCCATTCCGCCCGAAAAGGGTTGAGTCACTCCCATAAAAGGGAGGAAACGCATTCGGAGCTTCGAACTTTCAGAGACTCGATATTTATGTTTCCTGTCAGCCTGTCGGTGATCTGTAACATTGTTGGCGGGATACGTTGTTTCGGGACGTCGGTCGGCGCGTTAAGAGTGTACGTGGAAAGAAAAAAATAAAACGCGCATAAAATTCGCCGCGTAATTCCCTCTTGCGTATCGCGCCGTAAATCGGCTCGAGAAAAAGGGGCCCGCGGTTAAGAAGCGAGGACCCCGACGACCGCAACGGTGTGTACTCGCCAACTCCGCGTTCGCGTGAAGCGGGCGAGTGAGCAAGAAGTAAAAACAGCGTTGAAAAACACAGCGAATATGTACCGTAAGTAAATCTCGTAACAATGAACACGCTTATTTTTTTACAACCTGTTTGTCCTCGGAATTCTCGGTTTCTCCCCAAAACGAGCGTAACAATACGGAAGACTTTCTCTCCCGTGACATTTGATTCAAATTTCAAAGAAAAATATTCACAGATTTCTATCCGATTTAGGTATTATCTTTGTTCTAGCCAAATTGCATTGTTATAACTGCGTCTAATCTCAGAAACGAGACAGTTCGCGTTTGAATTTTGCGAAAGGGAGGCTCGCCATACCGGCGCGGCGGCGGTGGCGGCGGCGACGTTGTCACGGGAGAGGCAAGAAACGCGAGGTATGTTAGGCGCTATTGCGGTATGGCCAGAGGTGGCCGACGTACGTACGTACGAACGTACGGTTTGTCCGGTTTTCGAGACAAAGAGTTCGTCGAACCCCGGCCGTTCGATCCGGCGACGGCGGCGGCGGCAGTGCGGCTACCGAACGCGCCGACCGTCGTCGGTCCAGCGCGTGACGTACGACGCGTGCACCCACGTGCGATCTTAGCGCGCGCCGCGCTCTCGCACGTGTCGCGCGAGAGAACGCGAGAAGGACGAGAGATACATCTCGATCGCGATCGCGGAGAATCGAGAGCACCGCGATGAATCAGCGGCACGAGGAAAGATAATTATCTCGAGATGAGGAGTAAGGAATAATTAAAATATATATATGTGTATCCCCCGTACACTCAAAGAAATGGACAGTTCGTTCAAAAATTAACAAAAGGATAATTCGATATTTTTAGTCGGAATTATGAAAAGCCGATCAAGATTAGAATAATGTCCAATCAATGATAGCCGGATATCATTGATAATAATTGATCGGCTTTTCATAATTCCGATTTAAAATATTAAATTATCCATTTGTTAATTTTTGAACGAATTGTCTATTTCTCTGAGTGTACTTATCATCTATTACAAAAGAATTTAGAATTAGGCAAATTGAGAAACACAGTTTTTCGAAGGAGAACTTCATTCACTGCACATGTGCACGTATATAAGCCCGTCAGAAAGAGAGAGAAAGATTGTCTCCTATAGAGTAGTAATGCCTGGCCACACCCGGCCACTTTCTCCGCCGGAGCCAAAGTCATTCCGGCACCGCAAGTTACTACCCTTAATGACGCAAGCTGCCCACGCGATCTAGCGTGAGGCACGTAGCACGCTTTCGTTCTGGACGGAGACCCGCGAGAGGTAGAAACGAAAATTACAGGGCGCAAGAAAGAGTAATTAAGTGGCCGGTGGCGGGCACAGGTAGCAAATTATCCGATCGACCCTGACCGAATTTCGATAGAGAAGCGCGAGATCCTTGTCCCCGTAAGCACTTTGCGCTGAACCCCGTGTTACGTTATATCTTGCATAATATTTAATACAGATGATAAATGCATCTGCACGCAAAATGATGATAAATGCACGCAATTAAAAATAATGCAAATATAGAATCGCTCGATCTTATCGAGTTATTTTCGAATTACTTGTTGCCACAAAAAACATTTATAATTGCTGATCTTTGAATAGGGGAAAAAAGAAGAATCTATATTTTAATGAATTTACCTTGAAATAGTGTAAAACATACGTTTAATCATAGATTTCTATACCTTTGTCTCTCATTAATATAAAAAATTATTGGAATATTTTATTTGTACATATATACATATATACATAATATATACATAAAAGAAGTCTCTTGGCAATTTTTTTAGCATGTAACGTTAATGTTATGCGCATCAGTATACTACATGCACGACGAATTAGAAGTAAATAGATAACTCTTTATCCAAATCGAACTACCTGCTGATAATCGGTAGCGACTAAACGCAGTGTTACCTTAGCGATAATTTCCGGCTGAAAGAAATGTGGACGTCCTCACGATGCCGCTTTATTCGGCCGCGCGAAATTCCTTCCTGCGCCTTAAGGGAACCCTAAAAGTTGCGGTGCGCTGGACCGCAGCATTCCTCCTTCCCTCCCACCCTCTCTCCCTCCCTCTCTCTCTCTCTCTCTCTTTTTTTTTCTTCCGAATCAGAGAGTGGAGTGGAGTCGCTTGCAACCGGTTTCGACCAACTAAAGCTAAATAAAGGCATGCACGCACACACGCACGCACGCACACACACGGCGCAAGGGTAGGAGACTGCCGTGTCGTTAATTGCGCTCTCGAAAAACTTCGCTCGCGAATTTTTGTCGCGTTACCGTCGTCTAAGACGATCCCGATGGTGTACAGCGACGCTCGCGTTATTGCGAAAACATTTGCTGCGCGCGGATGAAGAATGCGATAATGCGTCTTGAAGGATGTCCTGATGACGTGCCGTTAATTCAACGTATATAATTATAAAACATAATGAATAAAAAAAATTCGGGATTCCGAGGAAGAGGCACGTTACCCCGCGCAATCTTCGACTTCGGCCGCGAGATTGGTAGCCCCCCCGAGCGGTGTAACAGCGTCGAGCGAGCGTGGTAAGGATATCCGGCTCCTTAGGCGCATCCTTCCTCTCTCCGTAACTTAACCCTTTGATTTTCCTTCCTCTCCTCGACCTGCGCAACCCGCATGTGCGCTACGGGGTTTGATGGGGCGTCAATAAATCGTGGCTTCCATCGCGATTCATTTGAATATAAATCCGACTGTCTACGCGTACTCTCCCTCGCTTACTGTAAAGGATCCTCTCGCAGGGATCGGAAGGGAACGATAAAACGCTGTAAGGACGGAGAGGAACGAATGGGCGAAGAGAGAACAAGACAGAGAGAAAGGGAGAGAGGGAAATAAAAAGGAGAGCCTCCTTTTTTCTGTTGCGTATCCGCGGTAACCGCAAGTCGACCGCGATGGTCGGCTGGATTCAGGGCTTTTTGGCGGTCTTATTCGGCGGGTCCTCCTCGCGTCGCCTCCTTTTCTACTTCTCTCTTTTTCCTCCGCCTCTCTGTTCGGCGACGGTTTTAAAATGCTCTCGCGTGATGTCCACAACTCGGGCGGTCCTCTCGGACCGATCATCCGAGCGCGAACACGTCCCGACGAAAATTCATTCGGACAATTTTGCACGCGCGACCACATCCTCATTTGAAATTCCATCGGCTGCGCTTGCTCGCTGACGAGGATGAGGAAGATCGTAGCGGACGACGTCGGATCCACGGTCCGCGGCAGGATGCAGCTGCGCCGCGTAACGATCTCGTAAAATTCCGAAACGGTTATTCGCGGTCGGGTTGCCCTTAGGCGAAATTTTTTCGCCGAGATCAACCCGGTATGCAGAGCGGATAAAAATGTACGAGTGGAACGCATTACGCGTAAGGAGTTGAGAAAAAT
Organism: Temnothorax curvispinosus; assembly: GCF_003070985.1. Lineage (NCBI taxonomy): Eukaryota > Metazoa > Arthropoda > Insecta > Hymenoptera > Formicidae > Temnothorax > Temnothorax curvispinosus. The sequence continues at coordinate 162,916 of NW_020210672.1, read as the reverse complement.
ATTCACCTTCGCCGGAACTCAAGTCAAGACTGTCCAATCTGTCCAGTCTTGTATCCACTTCGTGACTGTTAATTGATATTGTCAAGTATGTAGATCGAGGAAGAAAGACGAAGGAACCTAAAAGAGCAATGCATTATTTAAGAGTTTAAAATAAGAATGATTATTATAATTTTGCTGTATTAATTTTGACTGCAATGTATATCTCTCAACACAAAGCGCAGTTCGTACATACATTTTCGTCAAAAATAAAGCAACATAACCGGATGACTTTACATTCATCGTATATAAAAGTAAAGAAAGAAAAAACTATGGTGCTATAAACTAACATGCGATATATTAATTGTTGAATATAATTACTATTAATATAGGTAAGTGAAAAGTGCAGATTACATTAAAACATATATACGAGTATTTAGAGACAAATTAATGTCTAATACAATACATGCGAATAAATCTAAGAATGTAAAATAACAAATTTCAAAATTATTGTCACGGAGCTCTCAGCATTGCAGAGGAGATGCTAGAAATCATTTTCTACTACTCTTGTCTTATTACCGCTTTGAACACGATACTTATAGCTTCATTCTTCTATACGTTCTTTTTGTTATTTGTTAAAACTTAAAATCAAAAGAATGATTTTGAATTCCGACCTCGCTTACTTTTTTGTGTGCACATAATAGTTTAATAACTTACTCAGCAAGGATCTCAAGCATTATTTACAGCATTATGCTGATTGGATACAGAGCGCGTATACTGAATAGGTAAATTCTTGAATTTATTCATACACGTGCTAAACATTAATTTGTATCTAAATTGTACCTCACGCTTTATTGCTAAATATTAATTAGGCAGTGATGTATTGCAATATTGGTTTTAGCCGCGTTTTATGTGCGGCGTCGATGCACGGAGAGCGCGGCGCGCATTATTCAAGAAACTTTTATTAAACCTAACCGGCCAAGGCCGAAAGCTCCACCGCCGCGCGCGGAGGAGCCGTCCGAGGAAGTCGACGAGAGGAAGGCGTGTACTGCGCGCACGAAAGGGCCGTCTTCTTATAACCATAAATATCGCGCATAAATGCATATAGCGCGATGCTCCATAAATCCGACGTCGTCCGTCGGTCGAAAAATGAAACTGCGCTGACCACGAGGGGCGTTTGTAATTAAACGTGCGCTGTTCCCAATCCGCATTAATAGCGATGTGTACTCTCTCGTCCTTGGCTTTTCCAGCGGACCCGGAGATCCGTGACTGTCGGACGAACCTCATAATTCAAAAGTGAGGATCGAGAAAGCCGAGGGTTTTCTCAAGCTCGACCGGGAAGGCTGGATCGGCCCTTCACGAGTCCTCGACGTGTATCGATTCCGTAGGATGATTCGATGGCACATTTGACGCGGTACGGGCCCTTCCATACATATATAATAAAATCTCCGGGGCGGCGGAGAGGATAGGAAGAAAGAAAGGGGGGGAAAAGGGGGGCCCGCACGGGTGAGCTCGCTGCCCGCGTGTCTACGCGCGCTCGAGACGGGCTAACGATATTTATTATACGTCGGCGATGAATTATGGGCCGTTAAGTCCGCCGTCGTGACGGGACGGGACCCGGGGCCCTTCGGCCCCGCGCCCCGCGCGCGCGCGCGTAGCGAGCTGGCATCGCCACCGCGTTCCCCCGAAGGAAAAACGCGCGGGGGACGGGGCCCGTACGGCCGCGCCGCGCGAAATGAAATATTTATTCCATTACGAAACGTGCACAGTCCGTATTGTAATGCGCTGAACCGCGTGGCTGCGCGCTTTCGCGGTTCTCGCCTGTTCCGGCGGCGAGTCGAGTTATCGCGATCCCGTCCCGAAGGAGCCGCAAGAGAGGCTTGCCTGCCCGATTATTGCGCCGATTTCTACCGAGGTGCGTTCGCCACGATGCGATGCTCCCCCACGTCACGCGCTTTACTATTGTTCATTCTAAAATCTCTCTTCTCATAAATTACCAGACACAAAGACACAATGATGAAAGAAGCTGACGCGAATCGAACTGCAGGTGTCAGAAGTCAGAATGCAATTGAACTAATTTGCAACAAGATGCAAAAAAAAAAGAAATTACAAATAATAAGTCCCTAGAGAAAAAAAGAATGTCGCACTAACGGTACACAGAAAAAAATTACTGTCAAATCAAGACTTATACTATATACTTATTTCCAGAGGAAAATTTTTGTTTTAAGGTGATCCTAAAGCCGTGATCCTAGCCGGTTTTTTTCTTAGCACTAATCTTTTAATTGGCTTTATAGAAATGCAAAATTCTTGTCTAGAATTAAAGTACGCATCAAAATCTAGGTCATGGTGGTCGAATTTATATCGAATTTATATCGAAAACGAAAAGAAATTAATATTTTTGGTTATACGTGACGACCACCACATATAAATTCGACCACCATGACCTAGATTTTGATGCGTACTTTAATTCTAGACAAGAATTTTGCATTTCTATAAAGCCAATTAAAAGATTAGTGCTAAGAAAAAAACTGGAAAAAACCGGCTAGGATCACGGCTTTAGGATCACCTTAAGACCGTAAATTCATATTTCAAGTTTGACGCGCCGTTTAACCCGGGAACATCCTGTATATTATTACGTATATACGAGTATATAAGTTTAAATTTTACACTTTTTTCTGTATAGCGTGGCTCACGGCCAGAGGTTAGCAAGATTTGACTAACAATAAGCTCAAGACTTAAAAGAGATCGTTGACAATTACACGATCTGAACTCTGAACCATGTAGTCTATTGGTTGCAGTCCATTTGGTGCTACAAATGCTTTGAAGCGTTCTTCTTCTCCTTCTTTCTTCACTGAAAGAAAGGAGAAGAGGAATGCTTTGAAGCATTTGTAGTATTAAGTGGACCAGTCGTACTAGTAGATTCTGACGCAGATATTGTTGATAATGGGGTGCTTTGGCAAAATTATTTGGTTCGATACGTTTCTTACAATTAGTATCACGCTTTATCCCATCAGAATCAACGACAAGATCTAAAACTTCTAATCCTGCTTTAATGCATTTTTTCCTAGATTTTTGAAGCAAATCTAGCAAAACTGATTTTTTTTTATTTGGAAGGGATGAGGATGTTTTAACACCAAAACATCCCTCTAGGATCGACCTTGCGAGAAACGAAAAGATCGGGTCATTTCGCCGGCTACGTTTTGGCTTCCGGGAAAACCCTCGGCGTCTTCCCGCTTTCTCGTGGTCCGCTCTACCCGTGGGAAAGCGCGCGCGGACGACGAGATCGTTTAACAGTCCTCTTTTACCTAGAGGTAACGGTAACGGCGGAGTCGCGCGGCAATCGCGCGGCGACGCGCAAGGAATCGCGAAAAATCACGCGCTTCGAGCGAGCGGTTGATGACGAGGAAACGGGACGCGCGTTGGTGTCCGCGGAGTCCCGTAGTCGATTTTCGTCGAAAACCGGCTCCGCGAGCGGTTCTCTTGGCCGCCTCTCGCGCGCGCGCGGTTACGCCCGTCCCGGTCGAATCGCGTGCGAGAGGCATAATCCGCCTCGCCGCGCGTCAAATCGCGCGTTTACTGTTACGAGACGATCCGCGGGAAATATAGCGATTGAACGTCCACCTGGCGTTTCCCGGATATCTGCCTTGCTCGCGAGGCGGAATTTATGAGCGACTCCCGAAATTAATGACACCCGCGAGTTTCCGCTCACGATTTTTGTATGGCGTAACGAGTCGCGCGGAAACGCGCCGGATAACTTATCTCGGCGCCGAGATAAGTTTTAATTAAAAGTCAAATGTTAATTTAAATGAATTAATCATGATTAGGAGTTGACCGGAATTTTTCTCTCTTCGGCGACGCGGTCGTTAACCGCATGGCGAGTGGTATTTTTGAAAACTCAGCGCGAGGGTTCAGTGACGTTTAAGAATGCCGGCTTCTTGCCGGAATCAATTGGAATTGATATTCGTTCTCGCGCTGCTCGATCCTTGTGTAATCGACCAAGCGGCTGAATAGCGGAAAATCTATGATCTCGAGTTGTATCCGTGTGTAAAATAGAACTCCCGCCGGTCGTAATCCAAACGACACACCAGTTGGGCGACATTCCAGATCTATTAATCTATTACGCAACACACGCGATTAGCTCACGACGGGTACGATAAACAGAAACGAGTCCCCGTCGAATGGAAACGTTGAGATTTACGGAAGAATTCAGTCGACATCATGGAGAGCCTGAGCGAAGGTGACAGAGCCGTTCTGAAGACGATCTTCGATCCGTTTCAGCCGCTCGGTCCGTCTGATATTCCAGACTTTCCGGCTTTCCAGGAAGTTGGTACGTGGGTGGTGACAGCATAATTAGCAGTTATTAAAATCCGTGCTCCGTTATCTATCAATTATTAAAATCTAATACTATATTATCTAAAACGTTTAAAATAACGCTTTTTCTCCTTACACTAACAGTATTAATAGATAATAATAAATTTAATATTATTTTTTGCAATAAATTCTTTACAGTGATTTAATAAGAATGCTTATTAACATCAAAATTTAAATCGATTATCGATATTAGTATGTATGATTTACTGTTCTAATAGAAATAAGCTATATTTTAAAGACCGGCAAAAAAACGGCGCACAGTTTACTGAGTTTGGAAAAAGTATACAATAATTGTTAGGCTACCAAGATCCAGTCCGAATTGTAAAAATGATATTTTTCTCTCTAATTGATTATACATCATAACAGTCCTGATTCACTTATTATTATTGTCAATATTATTCATTCGTATATTCATAACCGATCTAAAGATACGTATCAGAACTTCTTTAAACCTTTAAGTGTAACGATTTAAAGCTGAAGATAATAACCATGGATGGTGGATCCTTTGTAATTCTGCGTGTAACTCCGCTGCGCGCGATTTAAAGCCGAGATTGCCATTCAATCTTAATGACGGTGTAGTCGAGACACTTGTTGCACTAGTTGGACACGATTCAAACCGCAGGCTTCTCACAGATCACTCGAAAAATCCGCGAGCGCTTAAAGCCCGTGGGTAACCGCATTCGTCTGGCGCAAAATGTATTCCGGCGCGAGTCATTCTCACGCGAGACATTCAGATTGTCATGAATATGCAAGGAACTGCGCGATGCAATAACAGAGATAAGTTTCTTGTTGTTGTATCAATTCTCAAGGCTGCGCTCTGTCGAGCCTTGAATAAAATTATATGGAAAGTTTTAACGCTGCCACTCAATTTCTGTAAACTCTGTATCATATTCAAATTAAACTAAGATACATATACAAATAATTATAGAGTACTTAATTATAAGTAATCAATTATTTTAATACAAGAAACAAATGAATTTTTAAGCAACGTTTTTATTTTGTTAAGTACATATTCTCTATTATCAATGACAGTTTGCTATCTCTTCTGTAAACTTTCAATTCTCTTCTCATAAAAGTACTGTCACTTTAGACTGTACTATTCTGAATCACGCCTCACCTTTTGAAAAGAATTTGATCAAATTTGATATTGTGCTTGTTGCGCGTAATTTTGAAGATAGTGGGGGAAAAAAGGTGCATCACGGACAGCCTTTCTATTGTCGCAAAAATAAGAACGCAGAGCAAACGCAACAAAAAAAAGCAAACCACAAACGTGAAAAGATGCTAACCGCATCTCCATTTGCTGCTAAAGCGCAACGAAACCGATCCATTTTTTCAGACGATGAAAAATGGATTATTTGCAACAACATTGAGCAGAAAAGATCCTGAAACAAGCAAAGCGATCCTCCGAAGAAAGTCATGCTATGTGTTTGATGGGATGCAAAAGGTGGCCGGGTTTATATGATACAGTCGAAGATATTGTGTATTATGGAAATTATCATACAACTATACTATATATGAGCTCCTGCCATCGGAATCAAACGATTAATTCGAATAAATGGACCAAACTATAGGCATCAATCGACGAGGAACGTTCAGAATTGGTCAACAGAAGGGCGTTGTGTTCCACAAGGACAGTGCCAGACCGCATGTTGCTCTGGAAAAAATTGTTGTTTGAAATGTTCTATATCCCATTCGCCATATTCATCTGACCTTGCATCTTCAGATTACTACTTACTCCGATCTCTGTAAAATTCCTTTAACAAGAACTCCGTTTCTTGGGAAAACTGCAAAATCTGTCATGAGCACTTTCTCGCTTAAAAATTTAGGAAATTTGGAGAATGAAATCATAAAATTATGTAAAAGATTGTCAAAAGTTATTAAAAAATATCTAAATAAAAATTTATTATTTTGATACATATTTGAATTTTGAATTTTGCTTGAAAAATCAAACAAATACATGTTACACAAGCCAATGTTTCGTATTTTATATCAGGGTAGAGTATCAAATATATTTTGTAAATCATTAATTTTTTAAATTTAATTTTCGTGTTATATATATATTGTATAAGAAAAATCACATCAATTTCATTTAAAATAAAATATTGATAGCATTACTAAAACACGTATAAAAAACTAGAATATGCATTATATTTTTTCCTAAAACTGTGAAATTTTTATTTAAAATATTTTCTTTTGGAATGGGAAACAAAATTGAAATTTGGGATGCGCAATTATAAGATAAAACTTTCTGTATATAAAAGCTATGCGTGATTATATATATAACATATATATTTCTTTTAATATTTTGTTAAGAAGAGACGACGGATGCCTTTGAGGAGGATCGTTTAGAACCGAATGTACTCGACATCGTGAAGAAGGCAATAGTCTGCGCGGAAGAGAAGAACTTCGACGAATCCTTTCGGCTTTTCCACAAGGCGTTAAAACAGGCACCTGAATCGCCGTCGATCTTAAATGATAGAGCGCAAGCGTTACGTCTGGCGAATCGAGATGAAGGTAATTTTAGTTACGTCAATTACGAATAAAAGAGTTTCTATATAAATTTCACAGGAGAGAACTGCAATTTCGATTATCGTGCAAATTATTTAGAAGCGTTGAAGGATCTGCATCTGGCGGTGGAGTTGAGCGAAGGAAAAGGAAGAGCTGGCATTCAGGCACTCTGTCAACGAGGTGCCCTTTACCGTTGGATGGAGCAGGACGACAAGGCCAAGGAAGACTTCATTCGTGCGGCCAAGGCTGGCTCGAGCTTCGCTAAATCGCAACTGGTCGCTCTGAATCCTTATGCGGCCATGTGCAACGCGATGCTGCGCAAGATGACACTCAAGGCCAATCGACCGTAATCTAACATGGAACTAGCAGGTCAAAAGCAATGACCACTTAAAATAGATATATAACGCTTTATTTTATCTTTATTTCCATATAGATAAATCCACGAGCGCGGATCCACAAGACCTACAGATCCTGATATAATGACAATCGTAAAAGTAATAATATAATAATAATATAGTAATAACAATAATTATCATTGGAAATTTCGCATAAAAATATAAATTATTTGTATTAAACCCGGAATATATATTCATCTGTAAAATCGGGCCTAATTTCTTCTAAATAAAAAAAGGAACTCGCGCTAAATCGCCGAACAACGAAGAAAACGTCAAGTTCTGTACCCGTAAAGATTCCTTCTCTTCCAGCTATAAATCAGTCCTCTCTAGATTCAAAGATTTAACATCTAACGGAGAGAACTCGGTGCGTATTTATTAATTAACTACATTGTCGGTAGACATTGATCGCATTGAGAGATTTGAAGACTTCGAACAGTACCCACAATTTATTCAACGGAAACTGATAACGAAATTACGTCTAATACGATTTCCTCATATTACACATATATGTTTGTATAGATATCTATGTATGTATAGAATAAAATATGCCTTATATCACGCTTACGCTTTTTAGAGACAATACTTTACATTCACGCCAGTTACGGAAAATTCTCTCCATGCAAAAAAGTCACAAAGCGATTTTCCCACTCGTTCATGAACGCGCGTACCCTTAAATGCAATAGATGTGGAGAATTCGCTACGATCGGTTTGCTAGATTCGTGCGTCGAATTCGACGCTCGGATTAACGCACCGCAAGCATATGTATATCGATTTCAGTGATGATTAATGTGACAATTAATATAGCTGTTTGTCCCAGCAAACATGAAGCTATCTACTGCCTGGTTCTCACGCGCGCGCGCACGTTTTAAAGCATAACAAAATCTCGACTCGTATTAGACTTCTCGCTCTCCGAGCCTTCCTCACTGCCATCCTCTCCTTCGGCTGAATCGGACGAAGTTTTCCTCTCTTCGCTAGGCAAAGATAACTCTTCGTTAGATGCCTCCGTCGCTACAGGTTTCTCTTCTCTGAGGACATAAAAATATGTCGAATCAGAGATTCGTATTATATTTTATTAAGGTGCCTAATCAAGTATGAATCACAAAACTGACTGAAGTAGTGGCGCATCCTCGGAGTCAGAATCCTTTTCTTTCCTTCTTTTCTTTTTGTTCGCTTTCTTGTCGCCGTCCGACGTGGGACCATAATATTCATACTGTAAGGAAATTTTTGAATCAATTAAATTTTTAATGTCCGTCACTGTGTGACCAATGAATGAATGGAAATGAATAAAATAAACTACTAACTTGATATAATGGCCAGAAGGACGCGAAGAAGCCAACATCTGCTGTCAGATTAGGCAGCAGCCATAAATGACATCTACCCAACGTGGGTACCCACAGAAGACAGAACACGATCATTCTAATAATAGCCAGTGCTAATATAAATACGAGAAATCCCGCAGCCGCGACGCTTAGATAGTAAACTCCATGACGAATGGTTAAGGGCCACAGCGGGAAGAGACAGACTCCTATCGCGCCTAAGACTACGAGCGTGCCGAAGAACCAGTAATACACAGGAATCGGTTCGTATATCCACACGTACGCATCGTTACAATCCACAAAGTACTGTTCCATGTGCATTTCTAGTCTTACCTGGAAGAACACGTATTTCTCATTAAAAAACGAGATAAAGAAAAGGAGTTTCAGCGGCATGCGAATGATCTTTTACCCTTACTTTTGGCTTTTTCTTGTGCTCCTTCCGTTCGTCGCTTTTCTCTTCGCCTTTCTCCTCCTTCACCACTCCCGTGTCTTTGCTCTCCTTAGTGTCCTCTTTATCCGTGGCTTTCTTGTCCTCTTTCGTATCCTTAGTCTTCTTCTTAATGCCCCGCATTTTGTTAAGTTCCTCCTCCGAAATCACCACCTTCTTGGCCCGGTGAAAGAACTTGTGCCTGAGCATCAGGTCCAAGAACTGGGAGACCTGCTCGCGGTTCTCGAACACCGTGCTCCATGGTGAGTTTTCCAGTAGAGCGTCAATCGCGCGCGATCCAGTGAAGTATTCGACGATGTGGGTCCTATCGAACTTGGTCTTCTTCGACGGTACATTGTTGCGGATCCACTTGGCTACCGCGTACTCCTTCTTGGACGGTTTGTCCTGGGCGACCTTAGTATCCAAACCGGCTACTTCCTGTTAAAGAAACAATGACGTCCGTTAGACAGTTCATCCCGAGGGAAACGGGAAAGCGGGGAAGGACGCGAGGGAGCACGCGAATTCGACTGACACGAGGGGGGAACGCGAGAAAACGCGTTCCCCAGAATCCCTCCCGTTCCGGGAGGATCGTAGGAAGCATCTCGTGGTCTGTCTACGTCACACGCACTCGGCGCTGCGACGCACGTCAGCGCTGACACGTTTCGCGAATCGACCCGGAACGCGCGGGTGATCGGTGATCGCGGCGCACGACGACGCGAGACGCGAGTCGCGCGCTTCACCGAGTCCGGCCTGATCGCCGGAGCGCGTTCGCGTGCCACGTCCCGCGCGCGCGACACGCCGTCGATTCTCGCCCATATGCGTCAACGCTTACATCTTTGCGCTTCCTGCTTTTCCTGCGCTCCGCCATGCTGTAAATCCCGTGTCACGCTTGCGCGCACAGAGATCCGCTGCCTCACGCTCTGCCGGCCGCCGAAGCTGCTGCTACTGCTGCTGCGAACTGGCATATGCGAACACCGCGGACGCCTGTACCCCGAAGCGAGCACCGTGGGTGGCACGCGGAAACGATCCCCTCGACGCCGTCCACGTTTGCTGCTCCCTCCTCCACTCCACCTCCTCCCTTCTCCTTTCCTTCCTTCGCCCGCTTCTACGGAGATAGCCTGAGATAGGTATGTATGTACTCCGGACTCCGGATACTCGTTCCTTTCGGGACACGGGACACCACCTGGTGTTTATTCCGATTCGCAAACTGGGAAAATAGCAGTACAGTAGCGCCGGTCTCGAGAAGCTCAGTGGCACATCTGGGAAGCTTCTAGAAAGGTCGTGGAACTGATGACGCGATTAGCAACCAGAACTTGAATATGGACCATCGGGGAGGGTAACTGCGAGAACCGATGATGTCGATGTTTTTGGTCGTCCCGATCGAATATTTGTCACCTACAATCACCTATCAAGTTATTGTTTTTATGGCCTACTTACCACAATTGTTTTATCGCCGTTTTATCGTGATTTATATTATCTATATAACTCAAATAAAGATTGCGAAAAATCACGCATTGCAAAAAAACGGCAGTTAATTGTAATACGACGTACTTAGAAAAGATAACATATATTCGGATTTAATTAAAAAAAAAAAAAGGAAGATAAAAGGTGTTGAATAAAAAAGGTATTAGAGATAATTAGAATATATTAGGTTTATTTATTTATGAAAATTATTTTCATTTTATTTTTACAGTTTTATGTAACATAATCCTTGATAAAGAAAAGAAAATATCTTCCTTTTAGCGCAATTTATTTTTTCTGTTAATGTGCTAATAAGCTATAATTAATCGAGACATATATGTGTATAGAATACATGTGCAAGTCGTTCCTTCGTCTATAGCTGAACTTCTATATTCGTTCCATCTTTTATCTTTTTCTCTCTATTGTGTCTAATTATATAACTATTTCAATTGGCGCAGTACGTTATAAAGAACAGATCTTTTTTTTATTCCATCCAGATCCAAACAAATGGAATTTTTCCACTCATGCGTAGTGGAATATAAAAAGAGAGAGAGAAGTTCTAGAGTGCGGACATGCTCGCATTTTAAGTGGATGCCCGTTCACGGCGCGGCGCTTCTGCGTGCACAAAATGTGGACATTGAACTACGTAGCCAATATGTCCACAAATATTTTCAACAGGTACATATAACACGCTATATCCGCACATCAGGCTTTTTCTGTTCTGAAACTCCGACGAAATAATCTCTAGCCTCTTCAGAGCCCCTATGCTCCCTGAAATAATTTACTGTAAAATAGTATAAAAAACCAAAAATTAAAAAACAAAATATATTATGGAACGCTTCAGCTTTTATTATATAGTGTCGCCGAAGATACATATTTCTAATAATAACAATTATATTTGATAAAAGCAGAACAAGCTGCAGAAAAAAATTGTGTTCATATTTTACAACTTTATTTACGCGTGTACGCATATATACATACAATAAGACAAAATTCGTTAAATAAAAAAACATTTTATATCTATATTAAAATAAAAAATATACTTGACGCTTTTTTCACATTATTAATGTCTTTTTAGGCTTAAATTATTCTAATTTTTAATTATTATTTTTTAGAAATATGAGAAACGTCTTATGAACGTCAGAAGAAACGTCATAAGTTTAATTTAAAAGCTCGAATCTGTCAAGGCGTCACGTGGTCGGCGGTGCAACGGGTGCACGTGCACGTGTGTCGAGAATTCCACAAGATGGCGGCACAATGTTTGTTTTGCTCCACGATTCCCACGTGCTTGCATGAGTGATAATCGAGATATTTAAAGTGCATATGGTCCATTTAACAGACGTTTCTTTATAAATGAGGTGGAATTAGAGAGCAAAAGTGGGATGAAATCGAAAAGTTTTTATGAGCTGAGGTTGGACGATCGACTATTGAAGGTAAAGCCGTTTGATGGGTTTTTTCCAATTCCCTCGGTTGAGGGAGGTTAAAGTGTCTTCTACTCAAAGGTAATTTGACACAAACAACTCTAAGCCCAATATATATAATTTCAACAACCTTTTTTACCGTCCATCACTTAATTGCGCTATACAATAACTTTTAAACTCTTGGGGCCGGTTGTTCCAACGTTGGTAAGCTAACTAATAGTTAAATCATATGTCTATCTTTGTCCAATGTAAAGGATAAACAAAGACATATATATGATTTAATTATTAGGTAGTTTACCAAGAGGTTGGAACAACCGGCCCTTAAACGGATTATTAATCCATATGGATCTTTAATCCTTAACTGTTATCTCTTAAACAAGGTATACGTGGAAGGAAGGCCAGGTCGGAATTGAACCACACGGACCTTTGAGTTTCTAATCACTCGCGCAGCCTCGGAGTCACGCGTCATCCCCAGTAAAGCCGTTTAATAAATGTCGAGGTTATATGTTTAGATTATACACAAAAACTGTGAGAGGTTCAAAAATTACTTCGAGGACAATCCGTGAAATTTGCTGGAATTGCAGGTATGTGCACCAAGACAAAATGTTGCATTTTGTGAAACTGTAAACCTATTTAACGAACGTGTTTGATACATAGAAGAATCGTAAAAATAGAAAAAAATAGTCTTAAGGATGCTATATGTCGTTGTAAATTATGTCCCCTATTTAATACAGGTACATCTGCCAAATCTAGTTTGCGTGTCAAATCTATTGATCAGTTTGTAGATATCGACGAAATAAATTTGCAAAATTAATTCGTCCTTAATCTAATATTTCGATCTTTCCATGTAAGCAACAAAAAAGTTTATTATTCCATGTTAACAAAATAGTATTACTTGATAAATTACTTGATAAAAAATTAATCGCCGATTAATTATTTGGAATTAATTGGAATTTAATTGCTCCAGATGCGGTGGATATCCAGCGGCCAGCTTTTAGTAACTTTTGACGTCTGTAGGGAGTGCTGCGCACGCATCGCTCTCGAGATCCCATTCGCCTGCCGATCTCTCGTCTACGTTGCACGCGCCGGAGAGACGTTCACGCTTTTGTTTGTCAGTGCTGTTACCGCTGGTGCCGTTCCGAGCAGCTCCGAGCGTGCGACTGCGTCGCGTTGCGTGCGGTGACAAAGTTGTGGGTAAACAAAGGCGCGTATATTCGGCGTGCGCCACCGGAGTTTTATGTACGGCGCGAACATGCGCGAGCGCGAGGAGTTCTCGAGGTGTTTCCTACCGGGCCAGCCAGCCCAGGTCTCGCTGCCGCCGCCGCCACCGCCGTCGCCACGGGCCCCAGGCTTGGACGCTCTGCACAGCCTCTGCAAGCAGATCTACCCGGACCAGAGTAATCCTCTGACGGTTACGGCGGTCATAAAATACTGGTAAGAACCCGACCACAGCAACGACCGTTCTCGCCGAGGAATGTCGAGAGACCGTTTATTTTACCGAGGGTCACAGGTGGCTTGGATACTTGGCTTAGTCCCGCTGGTCAGTCGATTAGAATCAATTTTGTGCGTACGTCTTTTGACGCTCTAGCGATTATTTTATTAATCGTATTTAATTAATTAATCTTGTTCGATCAAATTAACATATCGATTCTCTCTGTTATTGTTTTCTGATTATCACGTGGAGATGGTGGAATGCTTGCAGATTTTTTACGAATTATAGTATCAATTTTATCAAGCCCATGTACTGAAGTCATGAACCGTACGAAATACGTTTATTTGAGAGGCATCGGCAGGAACTCGGTTTTTCTATTCCACCCTCGCGAGAAAAGGCGATTACGATGACTATATTTAGCTTCCCCTTTTACACACGCGAAACCGGATATCCTGTCAGCTGACTCGAGTTTTCCCTTTAGGTTAGGAGGACCTGATCCCCTCGACTACATCAGCATGTACGCCAATTCGGGGTATCCTGAGCTCGGTGTACCTCCACACTGGCATTACATCAGGTAAGAATGTTGACATTAAGTGCTACGTGTAAGCTCTATGCAGGGTATCTCAGATTACCAGAGACTCATTTTGAACCTAAAGATTTGGAGCGAGCAATTTGTTGCTCCAATTTTATTCAAACCTCAGGAAACGAGTAACTAAATAATAAATATATAAAAGATATTTATATATTTTTCATTTTCACACATGTTGATTTAGATAGATATCGCTATTTATTGAGCGCCCGACAGTGTTCTGTCAAGCGTTAAAACTAAAATATATTGATTAGTTACATTTGTAATATATCAAATATAATATATGTATATAGTAATGTATCAAAACTTGTTACAAAAATAGAAACCAAATCAATACGAAATAAGATAAAGAGAAATTAATAAGAAATGATAAAAGAAATTATTAAAAAATAAGAAAATAAAGAAAAAGAACACAAATAGTAAAAATAAAAATATCTACATATGCATGACGGAACAGTAAAATGAGTAATATGCGAATGTGTGAATATGTGTGAGCTTGAAAGAATAAGTACGCGGCAAATGAATTTAAATGTATTATTTGAGAGACGTGCTTGCATTAAATATGGGATATAAGTCAAGACTCGCGCGCGTTTGTTAAGTTTAAGTGGAATACGAACTATAGCAGATGCGCGATATGTCGGCGCTACCGTTTCATTACTACGTTTCATTGGAATCTGTGTGCGGAATGACGAATGATCTTCCGCCAAAGGGTGCGGGCTCTTTCCCCCCTTTTTTTCTTTCGCGCTGGCGACCCTTCGCGTCTTCAATTTCAGACAGCTGTCCTAATACTACTCCGCGGTCTTCGTCTTCTTTATATATAGAGAGCGCGTAGGGTGCAGGAGAAACAAAGTCGTTTAAAGCGCGGGGAGTCGGAAATAGAAGCGCCGGACTTCCCCTTTTTCGTCTGCGCCGGCTAATTATACTTTCGTCATTGACGAAAAGTCTACGTACTTTTTTGCGAGATATCGTTGAGAATCTCTTATTCTCTTGTACGCAATAACTTTTTAACGTTTCCCCAAGTGATTTTTATCCCTTCCTGTAGTAGAGAAGTTATCTTTAAAAAGAAAGGTACGAGAAAAATTGTGACATACAAAGAGATATTTATTTTACGTTAGCTTTAGCCCGTTTGTTTAAATGTAGTTTAGGACTGTCCGATTTACACGGCGACGGCAGATTACATCCCAAACCTGGTCCAGGCCGTCCCAGCGGATTCGGATTCGAGTTGACCTTCCGTCTCGCTCGTGAAAGGGGCGAGACGACGCCGCCCACGTGGCCGGCAAACGTGATGCAGCAATTGGCCAAATATGTTTTCAATTCCGGGAACACGCTGATGCCGGGCGACCACGTCTCTTGGCACGCTCCACTGGACGGCGGAAACGGTTGTATCACTCAGATTTTGATGTCACAGGACCCGCAGCTTCCGACGTCGATCTCGACGCCCCACGGCGACGTATGTGCAAAAAGCCCGTATTTGCCATAAAATATGATGGTTTCATTTTTGAATTCCTTAAAATTTTTACATCAAATAAATAAAATGTGTAACTTAGTAATTGCATTTAGCTTTAAATCGCGAATTAAATGGATATGATGCTTCAAATGTTCGAAGATGAGTCATTATTATGTTTCTTTATTGTTAAAAATAGGTCTCGTTTGTTCAAATCGTCGGCGTTACTTCTGAGGAATTGCAGGCGGCTCAACATTGGAACGGCTTGGGTGTGGTTAATTTGCTGAGAAGCGCCAGGGGCTGTGGCCCATGGTTGGTTACGGACATGAGAAGAATGCATTCCGCCATGGAAGATGATCCCTCCATAGCGGAGAAGATACAGTGCGGCATCGAAAGGGACGGGTCGAACACGAGTGGCGTGTCCGCCAAATGTTGGTAAGCGATGACAACTGATCGATAGTATCGGAAAACAGATTGAATGTCAATTGGATTTGAGTTGTTTAAGACTATTATTTTATGTATCTGGATGCAGGTGGGTGCAAATAACAAACGACAGGAGCGCGGAAAGATACAGGGAGAAAAGGGACGATTCCGACGATGACGAAGACGTGAAGCCGATTGTGAAGACAGAGAGATTGTCGCCGTGTGAGCAACAGGATGCCAACGTCTCTGACGAAAATAGTATTAGAGCTCTGTCCGGATTACACCTAACGTTCAACCTTGAGGCTGGCTCGTTATTGCCGTTGGCGATAAAGTTAGTCATGATGAAAACAATGTTCACGCGGCAACACCGCGGTGGCGACGTCCAATGAATAATGCAATGTTGATGTTGCAGGGGCCGCGTGATGCACGGAAGGCATTTCACGTTCAAATCCATACTGTCCCACTCGGCTGTCACGATAGTCGCGCCATCGGTTACGGGCACTTTCGTGTCCAAAGAGAAGCCGTATGTCGTTCAAGGGCCGTGGCTGCAAGTGCTCCTCTCGGAAGAACTGTCTGAGAAGATGGCCGAAGAGTTTCAAGTTTTTTTAAACGCGCCAGACAAGAGAGAGGTAATGATACGCGAGATTGCTTTGAGATTATTAAAACGATGGTGTATAGCGTAAATTTAGTTACGTCCAATTTTTTCAGGATATCGATCTAAAAAATAAAAGTGCTGAGATTGCCGAATATTTTATATGTATGTCTTAATATATCTTATTACAGATTCAATTGCCAAAGACGTTTTCTTGGCCGGAACATAATTTAGTCATCACCATCATCAATGATTAAAACTGTCCATCGATGCAATCTACGAAGATCACTCTTCATGCCGTTTCATATAGATTTAAGTTAAAGATAGGACAATGAAAGTATTATCGAGCCTCGTTACAGATCGAACCTTTTTATTTATGACTTTTTCCATGACTCCCTAACGTAAGGTTTTATAATTTATAAATGTTATCCTACGCGTTTAAGACACTTGAGCCATTCATCAATGTGCGAAAGCAGAGATTTGCGCACATTCCCAGATTTTGAAAAAAAAAACAATATATTTTTCTATACACGAATGTTCCAATGTCTCTCTTTTACAAATTGATGCCTGCTTATATTATACATGAAAAATTTCTACAACACTTGTAAAATTGTTTAAATCGACAATATTGTTATCTCAATGCACAAAACGATATATAAAAAAATGTTGCGAATTTTTTATGTATACTTTACTATGTATATAGTACGATATAAATTATATGCTATTTTACGACGAAATTTGATATGCGCCTTACATATTGTTATAGATAATAAAAGTTAATGTAAATATAGAGATATTCGTACTTCACAAAGGGAATCTTACGTAATTATATCAGTTATTCTTTCGTGACGCTGATCGATATCGCCTGTTATATCGTCGCTTTAGTCTTCTTCCCGTCTTTCTCTCGTGAAGACACGCATCCTGGCTGTGGCTCCTTGCCGTCGGATTGTTGTTATTATCGCTCTGCGTCACGCGTTGCCCAAACATGTCGAGCAGCCTTGCGTGGGGATTCTGAAGTATCGATATGACATTGAATTCGACATGACATTGAATTGCACATGTCAACGCGTCGAATTTGAGCAGTCTGTCATTTTAATACGTGAAAGTGAGAAATCGCGGTGGGAGCGCTACTTTTCATACACGATGATACTACTTCCTATGCAAATCGACGACTGTCACGATGAAATAGTTTCGCCGTTGGGTGAGTTTTGCACTTTTACGCGTAACATAAACAATTAACGGAGCCGTTTAAACGTCTGCGTTAAAGAAACGTTTAACGCGACGTTTTGTCGGATCAAAAACCAGATAATGCAGATCATGCTACCACGCGCGGATCTTTAAATCGCGATCGATATATCAGTCGCAAGAGTAGTCTACGAAGTAGTTTACCTGGTTTTTGCACCGCAGCCTTCCACGTCACACGGCAGGGATATTTCTTGCGTGACACGCGCACGAACGGTTTAAAATACCTATGCTTCGCCTTGTTCGACAGTTCTAAAAAGCAGGGTACCACATTTGCAGGCGGTCGCTCAATAATGACAATGGGAAATAATATTGGCCAGAACGGGACATATCCGCAATATTTCATATTAAAAAATTTTTTAAATTGTTAATAAACAAGATATAACTTGAAAAAGATCTCTTTTTTATTTATTTTCTTTTTTAAGTGCAAGGAGTCCCGTTTTGGTCCCGAATGAATGATAAAATGGAGTATGGGATTATTCTCTAAAACTTGGACTCTAAAATTTGAATATTTCAGATACAAATCTAACAATTTTTTTATGTACTTATTGTTAGAGTTCAAGGCTGATAAGCGCGGTTGTTTATTAATTCGCGAGCAACTCTTAATAATCCTTCGGATTATCCGGGTGCGAATTGTCGTCTATTGTTGATAGTAACGATTATCGCGAGATATACTCTGTATATACCCTCTTGAGAAGATCCATGACCATCTTGATGGCCCCGGTGCACAAAACAACGACAATGCAGGCGGAGGCGAAGTCCTCGATGTCGTCGCAACTGATACTGCTAATGACGTTAACGATCCCTCGGAAAACATTAGCGAATGTCTGCATCGCGTCGATGCATAAATCCCTGATGAAGCAGATTACCTAAAAATTCAGTCACTTCTTGTAGTACTCGCTCGCGTTTGTGTCCGTGAAATTTTCCTCCGTTTTCCAAGGAGGATGAGAGAACAATATATATCCATTACTTATATATAAAAATATATACCATTCTTTTTATTGCACACATTTTTCATTACTTGAAACGAATCAGAAAACGCACTTTTAATTTTAATTAAGATCCTTTTGCTTCTCTCGAAACGAAAACGTGTCTCTGATTTTAGTTACAAAAAAATTCTTTTATCTTCGTTTCGAATCGATAGAGCCTATTCTATACACGCTAACGATATCGTTACGAACTTTTCTATGGTACATTATATATTTACGCAAGGCACGGTAATGATGTCATTAACGTTTACAGGCCCCTTATTCGCAATATATTGAAAAAGTAATTACTGGTACGAGCGGGTCGTCACCTGAAATATTAATTTCATCATCACGAGTATTAGCTCAATTAGCCTCGCTAAGCAGTCGAATATGACGATTAGGACGAGCTCGATGGTCTCCCAGAGCCAACAGGCGAATCGCCACAAGAGATTTACGAATTGATCGGAGACGCTGGACATTCGACTTTTCATGGTCGGTCATTGCTGTTAAAATTTATACCTTGCAATAAAAATTTCACTAATCAAAAACTGAAACAGTCGATCGTCCGAAATAACAGAAGAGAGAAGTAGGTTCATTAAAATTTGAGCGAAACAAAAAGTGGAGCTTATTGCGCTGTCTGAAATTGCCCGCATAATTCTTACGAGGTGAAGGAAAAGGATAAAGAAGAGAGGGTCTGTTTAACAATTTCAACATATGCTTTATTGATAACAAGCTGTAATTATATAATCAACGTATCGCACAGTGATAGCCAGTGATAAATTAATAAAAGTAAATGGCGCGTGGATTGTTGCTTGACGATAATGAGACTAGAGCTTAAATTATATATTAAGTAATCTGGCA
This sequence comes from Temnothorax curvispinosus, assembly GCF_003070985.1. Taxonomy (NCBI): domain Eukaryota; kingdom Metazoa; phylum Arthropoda; class Insecta; order Hymenoptera; family Formicidae; genus Temnothorax; species Temnothorax curvispinosus. Next base: position 143,490 of record NW_020210672.1, on the reverse strand, counting down.
GTATATTGCAGACTATGTGGGTTTGCTTGAAACATCATAAGCTTTAATAACAAAGATTGTTAATATCCACTATACGCTCGCCGTTGTACTTGATCTGTTCAATGCCGCCATCCGTCTCTTCCAAATTGTCCCATTTTTCAAAATGACGTTCGATCGGCCTCCTCGCGCGTTGCGGAACGCCAAATAGATCACGCGAGTCCCGCGAGAATCGGCAACACGAGGGCGATCAGCGGCGTGAGATTCCTCGACGACGCGTTGCACGCATCCGCATCGCTGCAGGACTGCACACACCCGCGCACGTACCTGCGAGATGTTCGTGAATGTTTCATAATAAATTTTATAAAAAAGTATTATTATTTTTTTACCAAGATCCAGCTCGGACTTTAAATGGCAATTTTTCTCCGATAGGAAAATTCATTCAGTTGAGAGGAATTTCATAATAATTGCACTAACAATAAGATGACTCGTCTGATGTTACTGTTTTGCTACTACTCTTTAGAAATAATATTATTTAGTAATAAATTGTTCAAATATTTATTTATCAATATTTTATAAAAGATCAAAATATTTCTACAAGTATTGTTGCAAATATTGAGACATAATTGCAACATTCCAAATTTCATCCAGATTTTGTCATATATTAATTGATTGTATATTATATCTTGCGCGCGCGCGCGCGCCCTGTTTCACTGAATAATAAATTTTCATTCCCGGTCTCTCTTTCTGCGACTCCTTTCGGTATTACAATTTGTCTTACTTGTCGTCGAAGTAGAAACCACCGCAGTGGGACATTCTGATAATCTCGGAGTCCGTTGTTAGGGTTCCGCTGTCCAAAGCGCAGCCCCTCACCATCAGACTCGCACCGGATTCATCTAAACCATCGAGTTAATTAAGTAAAATATAGTTTAATTACTTGTCAACGCTGGATTCTCTCGATTTTGACATAACGGAGATATGTGAAAAAAAAAATGAATAAAAATAATACATCGTAATTCAGTCTACCATATATGCCGGCAATCTTGAGACAAGCGGTCGCTGGAAAGAGGCCATCCCGGCCTTTCCGACCCCCTAAGCAGGGCGACTCCAAGAGAGCGAGGCTCCCATTGTTATGAAATGGATCATCGCAGGGTTTGTTGTCGCCGTCGATCGAGACGCACTTGAAACAATCGATGGCCCATCCTGGCGGGACATATACAATATACAAGTTATACTCTATAATTGTGTGAGACGATGCAACAAATAAAACTTGGCGGCCCGACGTACATCTCTTGCGTTTGGGACATCTCGCTTACTCGTTTAGTTCTAAATACAAAATTTCATTTACCAACGATAGAAAAAATAAGTGCTAAGGATTTTTATGTCGACAGAGAATTTTTTTATGTCAAGGCTTGTGAACGGCACCAAAGCGAGAGCTATTTTTACGTAAAACCGCACGAACTATACACATAGTTGCGTTAACGACTTGTCCTCAAAAGCGATGTGTGCAATCCGGTATCGGATCGATCTTGCTCGCGCGCGAGATTCGCAAATAGAGCCCACTCTGATCTCGATATTTGAGAAAGATCAGTGACCATCTCGGCGCCTGATCGTCTACCTCTTTGGAAGAAGGCGAGGACGGTGAGGGCGAGGCAAACGATTCGGGGATTCCCTACGTTCATGCTTCGGCGACCCAGAGCCCGTTTCGTTTCCCGGTGGAATCGCACACTTTCGTCGACGTTCGGGCTTCTACATCCCGGGCGATCCCGCCGGCGACCATCTCATCAGTCGCGAACGTTCTCCAATCGTTCCCGGCCGATCGTTTAACATCGTCGTGATCCTCGTCGCAGGGTAGAATGGGTAGATCCACGGAACACCGAGCGACTGGCCGGACGGCTCTCCCGTTCACAACTCCGTCGACGCTATTAATACCATTAAACTTAACGTATAGTATACAGTGTTATGACGGTCGGTTGCCAAGGCGATCCGCGGGCTCGCGGTCTTATAGACCTCGATCTCGCCGGAGATTTAAGGGTGATCGATGGACTAGTCGAGCACTCGGCCGTCGTCACCGACGGCGAGGATCAATAGGTCCTTATCCGTCATCGTTCAGCGATCGTGGCGAGGGCGAGCTCGGGCACGACCCTGGTCTTTATACGCCATCCTGAACACTCCTCGCATGGTCCCACTGCGCTCCGGGACACGTACGTGCGACACGCGAATAGTGGGTGCAGTTTAGGATTTACGATGATAGTGTGAAAAAAGTAATGTCGACGAGCATAGATTCGTGTGATTCCTCGCTCATTTATTCCGTTATACTTTCATAGTTTGTCTGCAACGTGCTATGAACTTTTATAACTGATGTCCCTAAGATGCTAGGAGAAACTAGCGCATAAGTAACTTCATATGTTTCCATTTCTTTCGGTAAGGCTGAGATCAATAGCAAAATAGAATATATGAGAAGAATGCAGGAAATTTTTAAGATCTTGAACTTAAAATTAAATGATGATATGTAAGAATGATGCTAATTTAAGCATGACTGAACAGAGACGCTTTTTGGAATAATTACAGGATTATTCTGTTAAAGAAGAGACTCAATCTCTATTCTTTAGAAAACTAAATTACGTATCTATTATACATATACAGATATTGCGCACTGGAAAAAAACAAAGTCAAAAATATTTTTTTGGGTCAAAAGTGTACATTTGGATAAATAGTCTTTTAATTGTCTGAATAAAATATATAATTCAAGATAATTTCCAAATCAATTAAAATTTAATCTAATTTGAATTAAAATTAGAATTAGAATGCATCCGTGATTAACTAGAGTTAATGTAATTATGTTAATTGCATGCTTGACCTTCTAATGCGAATCTTGTAAAAACTCGAATTGTGCAAGAATATCATTTACTTTATACATAATAATTTTTAATCCAATAATGTCGTAGCGTGCATAAAAGTTTAACTCGATTGAAAGTATTGGAAGAATATTATAAAAAAGTGAATTCAAGATAGACTGAAATAATTTGACTAACAATTGTATAGTATACATTTATTCTTATACAATAACAAGGCTGAAAATTATTAACCGATATTAAACGCCAAATATTGGTATAAATTGAAATTTTTATATATTTCCAATTTTTTTAAAATAAAATATACATAAATACAATATCCATTGTGATTCAATAATATAATAACAGCATTAACAGTACATAATATACCGGTATTGCCGTAAAATTATCTGTATTACAAAATTGTCAATTATACATCTTACGTTCAATACGGCGCGTATAAACTAAAACTTTTTCATCTAGCGGTTTTGTAAACATAGAAATATACACGATAAAAAAATCGACAATATCGCTATATAATGAAATCCCAAGGACAAGGCACGAGCATCCTCGCGTCAGGATGCGCAAGAATGTCCGCGGCACCGCGGACAAACGCGGCCAGCATCCGCCGCGGCGCGCACCTGCATCACCGTCGCTCTCTCGAGGAGGAATCAATTTCGGCCCTGCGCCCTGCGGCACGCCGCACGCGCGCCGCGCCGCGCCGCGTTCAAAACGGCGCGCTAATCGGCGCGCACGCGCGCCACCGTCGCCGGGCCAATCACCTTGCGCGGCGTGCGCGACCGCCGGCGGCGCAGCGATGCGAGTGCGGTCGGTCGTCCGCCTCGGTCGCCTCGTCGCCACGCCGCCGCGTAGCGACACCGCGTAGCGGATGCCAACGGATGCACCATGCATCGTGACTGATCGTGACCGTGATTGACAGCGATTCGCCGCCGCCACTGCCGTCGCGCCGTCGTCGTCGTCGTCGTCGCGAGAGATGTGCCCGTTTCACGCGCGCCCATGCGACCGCTTTTTCACGTGAACCCGCGCCCGCCCCCGAGCACCGCCGCCCTACGACCTGACGCAATTGTCTGCCGCCGTCGCAGCCGCCGCCGCCGCCGCCGTCGCCGTCGCCGTCGCTGCCGCCGGGCTGACAACGACGACGATGGGCCAATCGTCGAGCAACACCGGGCACAGCGGTGAGTCCCCCGAATCACACTCGCGTCCGGCGATCGCGTGCTGCTCGCCGGCCCCGAATGCCTCCTCCTCCGTGCACGCGCGAGCGCGTGCGCGTGTCATGTGTCATGTGTCAACCGTGACGACGATCGACCGCCGATGATCCGCAGCCGACGTTCGGCGTCGTCGGGGTACCTGGTTTCTTTAGTTGCGCGGAATTTATGTCGAGGAGGTTATGTTCAGATCTATTGGAACCACTGATTGGAACATTGGATCTCCTTTCATCCGCCAGCGCGTTGCTAGGCGCGAGATGAGTCTTTTTCGGCAGTTTTTCTCTCGAGAACTGGAATAAAATTTCGATTTGATAATGTGACATGATAGCGATAACTTGATAACGTTAGTCTTGAACTATGAATTCGCGCGAATCGCGAATCAGATTACTGCATTTCTTAAATGTTTGTTATTGATAAGGAACGATCGTTCGTTGCACGTGTTGTTTTTTTTTCATGATTGCACGTGTGGCGAATTTAAATCCTTAAGTCACCGTTGTTAATTGATATCATCAGTTGCTCGTTAGCGATTGTGAAAGCGTACGAAGAGATACACCGCATATATTTTTATTTATTAAATTATTGCAAAATGAGAAATTCGTTTGGAAAACGTTTTTAAAAAATTCAAGAATTTCTTCAATGGAAATGGAAATCAAATTAAGATGTAAATTAATGGTGTCTAAAAAATAAGTTAAATTTTAATGAGAAATACCTATAAACAAACACTTAGTAAAGTGCTAGCATATCCCGTCTTAAATGACTCTTTATTAATTATTCTTCAACTATTTTCTTGGATATTTATTTTATTAATGTAAGATGGTTTGCCAGTATTTGTTCGAAGTGAATGATTAAAAAGTATATATATATACTCCATCCTATTTTATGTTACCAACAGAAAATATCTTACCTATACAGAAACTAGAGTTCCCCAAGTAAAAGTTTGAACACCATCCGCCCCTTTTAGGTTAAATAAATATGCTGCGCTTGTTTCAAAAGCGCTGAAGTTAGTTTAATATTTTTACGGTTTATGAATGAAAAATGAATTTAATTCAATAGTTTATACGTATAAATATTATTGCTACTTTATAATAAGTAAATTTGTAAAATAAATGGTGTAAAATCTAAATTTCTTCGTAAGTCTCTCTATCAGTTGGCCTTAAATAGATAGCGAATTAATTAAAAATTATCTAAATGCATCCAAACTCTTAGGGGCTGCGCACAATGAACAGGGAACAGAGAATAGGGAACAGTTTAATATTAACATATTGTTCTTAGCGCTATTCCTCTGTTTGTCTATTCTGTGTTAATAAATTAGGTACATATAGTAATAATAAATATAATAATAATAATAAATTAGGTTAATGAATTTCACATATTAATATTGAACTGTTCCCTATTCCCTGTTCCCTATTCCTTTCATTGTGCGCAACCCTTTACTTGATAAGTTTTATCAGACGCTGTCTGGGAGCGACATCTGCATCGAGATGCAGCTTGCTCCGTTGGTAATAAGATGAACACAATCTATCTCTCTTTTTTCACTTTCTTTTTCTTTAGAATTATAATTAACTAGGATATAACAAAGTTAACATTATTGCCATTAAAATTTTATTTGCGAAATACGCAAGTACGAAATAAGAAAAGTCACGTTACTTTTTGCACATAATTAATCCGGATCGATGTAAAACGATTAACGATCATTATTATTAGGAAATTGTAAAAATCATACGAGAACGCTTGTCACAGACAATCAAACGATTGTGCATTTTTTTCTTAATTAATAGATCTCCTGCCATTGCGGGAAGTAATGACTTAATTTACTCGGGTTTTGCGCATTTTATTGCCATACAGCAATATCCGATGCAATAATAATTCACCTCCGGTCCGTCACGAGACAACGTCACGCGCGCAATGCTCGGTGCGCGATGACCGGCGCGCGGCGTTACGGAGTCGCGTTTCGGCGATTGCGCGATTATTTTGCCAGCTGCATCTTTTCTGGCCTGCGGCAGGGCGCACCTTTCGATTCCGTCTCTGAAAAGGCCGGGGGCTCCGCAAGGCTTGCAAGATGCTCCCGCACCCCCGTCGTGGCGCGTAGCCACCTATATCCCGCAGGATCACTGGCGGTATCCTGGTCTGGTCGCCCGGCATGGGCCGCGCAGATGGTATTGTCATATGGCAGACACAGGGGCCGGTCTCCGAAGACCTGCCCAGTAAAACCGCGATTGCACATCCGCACAAATCCACGACAGACCCGGCGCGGCGCGGGTTTCCCGTTTCCCTTCCACCGAATTATCTAATCGACGTCACGCGAGCGGTCGGCCGCGCGTGACGTCCTTCTCTCCTTTTTTCTTTTTCTTCTTTCTCATCTTGCTAAGTACCTCGACCAGAAACCTACGTTTCGTGAACGACGAGTGGATGGCGTTCATTAGTCGTCCCAGTCTACAATAGGTGTTTTAAGTCCTAAGCCCTAAGAAATTGACCAATCACAGTCAATTATTCTCCTCAAATTCAACTGTGATTGAATAATTTCTTAAGGCTTAGGGCTTAAAACACCTATTGTAGACCGGGACTTAAACTCTCGCGCGACTTTAGATTAGGACGCAATGGAAACCGGAAATTCTAAGTACGGAAGAGACTGAATTAAACTAGGAAACATTAATAAAATATTACATTATTAGATTATACGTTTTACATTATTAGAAAATGAAATTGTTGAGAAATTAAATATTGTATTTGTACCTGTAACGGACGAAACGGTTCTAAGAGCTTAATGAAATATCGGAATCGCCATTAAATTCTCTCGAAAGAAAAACGCGGAAAATTGCTCGCGCGTTCGGGATTCGTAGACGACACTTCCGGGGGGGGGGGGAGGAATTAACGAGGAAGAAGGATCGTAGACGGGATGCGTGGTGGCCGGGGTTCAGGGCAGCGACCCAGTTCTCATATGTATTTATAATACCAAGAAGACGCTACGCTGGCTGCGTGTGGCCATTTTGGAGACCCAAAGAGAGAAAGAGGGATTACACGGCGACGGGGAAAAACGAAAAGGAAAAAGGGAGAGAGAAAGGAGGCCTCTCTGTGCGTCACGGGACACGACGACGCGACGCGACGCGACGCGACGCGCTCCGGCGCGAGTCTAATGACTCTGGAAATCCAATTCCGGTCGCGTCGCAACCTCGAGATCGAGATCCGTCGCGGCTGCACTTTGAGGGATAATTTCGTTACCTCGGAGATGCATCAACGTCGCGGTGTCTGCACGAGGCACGTGACTGCAAAATCAGAAGAGACGGAGCTTCGAGATTGCCTCGCGAACACGCGTTTATAGTTTAAAAACGGCATTGTGTCAAATATTCACACGTTTCGGCACTGGCTGGAAAGAAGGAAAAGACCCAATAAATTTCAATCAGAAGATTCTCCCACGTGCCCGCGTCGCGCAGCTGATCTTGGTTTAGGTAACGTCGCACAGTTGATTCGCTGTAAAGACTCTAGGTCGCCTTTTGTGCGACGTGGCGTGGCAGAAAATTCGGAAAAGCGTTGCTGGCGCTTGAACTGTGCAGAAAGATCTCGATAGAAAGATCGTATTGTGCAAGCCTCGACTGCGCAACTGTGCTCGGCAACCTGACCGAGAGGTAGCAGGTCTATTGTACGGCATTGATGACTCAGGTCAGGTAGAGCGTGTGCGACGTTGGAGAAAAACTCGAAAACTACCCGCGGAAGTTAAACTTCTACCAAGGAGAAAAGACCGTGAGAGTAAAGAAGCTTGTTAAGTTTTCCTTTTCCCTCGACGAGTCTTTCTTCACGTCGAAGAAAATAAGAAAATTCGCCAAGAAAACGTTCATGGCGCGATCGGTCCGAAGAATAAGAATACGCGCTGATATGGAAATTTATTTGCGTACGCGATCGTTATCGTCAAATCGTACAGACGCGGCAGCGTCGAGAGAGCAAGGTGGAGGGGCATAAAACTGACGGTTACGCGACGTTGATAGCACACAGGCGTAAGCAAACCTTATTTTTGGGTTTCGCGAAAGTGAATCCCCCTCACGTTTCGTTGCTGCACACGCTGCATTAAATCGGTGATCCATTTTCGTTGCGATGATCTGTCAATAAACTCTCAACGTTTCGAACATCGCGAAATATGGGTCATTACGGATGTTGTTCGGGAAGGAAGAACAAAAAAATCCCTTTGTGTCTACTATTTTTATCCGCTGGTCTGCCGCAATCTTGATAAACTGGAACGATGCCTCGAACGTTCGTTACCGCGTTTCCGCGATCTATTCTGTAGTTCAATAATAAACACAAAAGTTCTAAAAAATTTTTCAAATTAGAATTGATTAGCCGAGAGTCAATGACGGGAACTGGCACGGAGAGGAAATCCTCGAACGCGGAAATAAATGAACGGTACATATATACATATTTCGGCGACATGTGCGGCTCACGTATATGCGTCTTGCCCATGTATGAATGCGTAATGGAGCGTGCACTGTTCGTACCTAAAGACGGCGGCTATTTCTGACACCAGATACACACACGAGTTGCGGTTACTGCATCCGTCTCTTCATTTTTTTTTATCCTGGGCTTTTTCTCTTCAAATAATGATGGCATGTAGGAGAATCGCAGGTATATGTAACACCTCGAGATTATAAATCTCATAGAAAATGACTGTATTCGCAGTATTCTCATTATTGTTTATAAGTTTGTTTTTTATTGCTGCACTGCTGAACTAGTGCAATAAGTTAGAGTGAGACAAGTATATTTTAAAGTAATTTAAATCGACCGTGACTGGCAATATATAACGTCTTTTCGATGTGAACATTGAAAAACTGTGAGCCAACCTGCTTTGTCGGATTCACACAGCACTTTTTCGGATCAATCATCGAGACATTATTAATTTCGACCATGGGTTTTGGTCAGTTGATGTAATTTCTAAATTAAATAGTTTTAAATTTTTATTGCGAAAAATATTACCCCATCCAGGGTTCAGTTCAATTTTCACATCGAAAAGACGTTATATATTGCCAGTCATGGTCGATTTAAATTACTTTAATTGTTATTCTATATACTGGCGAAGAAAATTCATTATTCTGACAAGTATATTTTGTTTCACTTTAACTTACCGCACCAGTGTGCACTAGTTCAGCAGTGCAGCAATAAAGAATAGACCTTACGTTTAACAATTCATAAATCTAATAATTACATATGTATTAAAGTCAGTCGATCTTTTCTCAGCAAAAATTTTGAGGAGTACCATCATTATTTACATTGTTATCAGCTTTTTGATTTTGATTTCGTCATTAAACGGTATTTAAAGATGTTTAACAACTCGTGAAGCTAAGCAATCACATTTTGGTTAAAATCAGTCAATCTTTTGTCAGCAAATATTTCAAAGAATTACTATATCAAATAACGAAAAATTACTATATCGTTTCATACTAGATTATCAGCTTTCTCATTTTCGTTTTTTTTTGTAATTAAATAAGATTCTGTTAAAATAAGAATCGAGATTAGAAGAATACGATTTTGTGACTCTTGAAACTCAAGTCGGTCTTCCTCTTTTTCCATCGCTCCTGGGACCGTAATTCTTGAACCTGTCCTAATGAGATCTTTGTATGCGACTTTCTATTTGAAAAGCATTGAATTTTGCATGCGAGTTTCATGAAAACGATTCGAAAATAGGGCTCCTGTACCTAACCCGAGGATCGTTCGTTACTCGATTCGCTTACCTTCGCTTGGGAATAACCGTTTACGAATTCATTGGCGAACTCATCATTAAAAATACATGTTCACGACTTGTGGGATATACTCGGGCCGAGTGGCAACACACGGCCGACAAAGTCGATTCAGCGGCAGTGGCCGGTAGTCGGCCACCGTCTATTCCCAGTGCGTTGCAACACATAAGCGCGCGAGCGATCTCGCCGCGTTGTTATTCTTAACCTGACGGCGGGGCGAGGGGCGGGGTGAAAAAAAGGGCAAAAGAGCGTGTCTATGACGTCAATTGGAAAAGGTTTCTGTCGTGCCACGGGGCGCGAACCGCGCGCGATACCTACTCGCTCTGTTCTCCCATCCGCCGTCCCCCGTCTTCGTCCGTCGTCGACGCGAGAGCGCCAAAGAGCCAGAGGCCTTTTCTTCCGCGCTCTCGTCCCCTTTCGTTCGCCCCCGTCATCCCCCTCGCAGCGCCTGTCCACCGTTAGCACTGGCGAAAGTGCGTCCGCGACGGCATCCGCGGGATTCGCGCGCGTCAGGCAATTGGCCGCACGTCAAGCCCATGCCAGCTATTTGCAACCCTCGTGGATTAATTTTAAGAGGGAATGACAATTTGGGAACTATCCGCCCGCCGTCACCGCCGCCGCGCCGCTCTCCTCCTTCTCTCTCTTTCGCTTTCAACCACGCCGACTGCCGCCGTGGATATCCGTCCGCGATTTAGCTCCCGAATTCTTCTCGGGACGTCCAGTTGAATGAAACGTTTCGTTTTAAGGTGGAAACGCGACGCCTTTCAAACGAGATTCTTGTCGTCGTCGCAGGACGCCTCGTCGAATACATCTGATTCAAAAAAATTCATACTCCGATTCCGCCGTAAGATGAAAAAAGTAACGAAGCAGTCACTCTCGTCATTTATATATAGTTGGAGTGCTCGTTCGCATTGAGACGCGGATCGATACCGCGCGGAGGAGCCGGCCGAACAGAAACGCGAGCGGCTTTTATCTTGCCTGCCTTGCGATTAATTATGCGGGCTTATTCGTTCTCGCTGTCACTGCAATTAAAGGCGCGCGCACGTTTTCGCGGGTGTAGGTGAATGTCAGGGTCGATGTACACGGCGGGGATGTCGATCGAGGGAACGGAGGGAGAGAAGAAAACTGAGAGGCAAAAGGGCTTTCATCCGTCGTTATAGCGTGATGCTTGAAACCCTCGCAATTACAGAAACCGCACCCTTGTGCAAACCCGATGGGGTCGCGGGAGAAAGCTCCCGCTTGGCTGAGGAAAAGAAACAAATGCTCACCCGAAGGCAGGGAGGCTCTTTTTTGCGCAAACATGAATTTTTTTTTTAGCATTGCAATCCTGAGAATATATTCAAATTCTCTGCAAGAGTTCTATTCTGCAACAATATTATTAATGGCTTTTTTATTTAATTTAATGTTTTTAATACTAATAATATTTATATCATAAAAAATGATATCAATTTTTTTTGCACTCTTTGCATTAAATATTTTAGAAACAAAGCTAGTATTCGAAAGAATGCCATTAATAAATGACCAAATATATAAAATTTAGTCCGTATATATAACTCGTGTCTCTCAAATATATTACCTTGTAAGATTCAACCCTATATCGATCCGTACGTGAGTCTGGGTTCACGTTTTTTTGCGATTTTTTTTTTACAAGCATCTGAAGGGGTGAAACATGCGTGCACAGATTCGAAACGTCGTAACTCATCAGGGTCGCGGGAACAAACAGTGGGAACGGCAGCAATTGTCCACGTAGCGAGCGAGTGCTAATGACCAGAATTAACCCCTTCGTCATTCAAAGTACGCGACTACCCTCCCTTTTGGAAATTTACGGTATGTTAGGTTCTGAGACACATCAGTCCTGTCCAGTGCGTCCTATTCGAAACACCCTTCTCGGCTAAACCCTTTGCGGCGAGTTTTATATTGGCGAATGGCGCCAGTATTTCATCAAGTAGATTTTATATTTTATATTCCTTCCGCACGTTTGAAGTTCTGCAGAATTGAGTTCAATCACTTGGAATTTCTTAGAAAGCCGCGAAACTCTTCAGCGGCGAAGATCGGTGAATGAATTTCCGGGACACTCGTGCGGGCAATAATCGACATGAACGGGGCTAAATTTAGAACGCGACGTGGTCGTTCTAAATTTAAGACGACTTAAAAAACTCGACGATGCCCCGCCACCCCCTTCTGCTCGCTCCGCGTGTCGTAATTGCACCGCGACAGCCACTTGGCAGCCATTTCCTGACATAATTTCTTCCATCGGCGGATATATGCAACTGCTCGATAGACCCCGTTATCTTTTATAGTTGCGATCTTTAAGTATTAGACGATGCGTGCGCGTCAAACGTTACAAATAATTTTCCGTAGCTTTCTATCTGACCGACTTGTATGACGTAGACGTCATTAAAAAAACATACATTCGAAAGAAACGACGCTAATAACTTACTGGAGACAAATACCTCATTTCATCGTATGAACATTATTGTTCGACGTTAAATTAATTACCAGCTGGCTGATTGTAAGAGAGCACATTGCGCGTTCTTTCCCTCTTTTTCTCTCTTTCTCCAAGTGCTCCGCAGTCGTGCTCCGAGTGACTCGAAGAGATATGTTCTTTTTTTTTACCAACCACCTGTTTGTGGCGAGCCTGTCGCATTGTGCACACGCACATGTAAATATCTTTCGTCCGTAAATTGAGCAACGAAGAGCGCTTGCCTCTTCTTTCAGAGCGACAATAACGGCTCTTTTCTTCGGTTGTTAACTTCGTGACATATGACAAGAAACTAGAGATTTTCGGGAATTCAAGGGGATGTATCAAAATATGCATAGCATCCCCCACGAGAGTCGCAATCTTAATTTAGATCGTAGATTCTCCGTATTGGAAGTCAGCTTTGCTTTCTCTTCTTTTTCTTCTTTTTCCTTCTTTTTTCTTTTTACGTAACGAGAGGCTAGCGATAAGAGATCGCAGAAATTGACGGTAGCAATAAGAATTTGTGTCATGCTCGCAATTACGAGCCGCACGAGGCGCAGCCTCCCTTAAGGCAAGCGTGCGCCATTTTCCCCCCGCCATGGTGGCGATTCCGACACGCGCCTGTCGTGCCGTTGTCGCGTGGCGCACGTCGTTCACCGAAAAGAAATACACACGAGACGGGCGAGAGCGACGGAGAGGAGAGATCACGCGACGGGGGTGCGACGAGGACGTGGTGAGTGCGGGAGCGAGTTTGCGAGAGGCGGATCGAGCGAGGAGAGAAGAGGATAGGTCGCCACCTGCCACCGACGAACAGGCAGATGTTGCCTGGGTCCGGCTTGACCGACGTCCTCGAATCGCCTCCTGATCACGCGGAGATGCCCGAATCGGCAACCGGGAAATAAATACCCGCGTCGTGTCGCGAGCGATGCAAGAGAACCGTCGTAGATTTTCTTTTTACTCATATATGCGTTGCGCTTCGCAACAAGAGCGCGATGGTGCAGCTGGTCTCGATGATGGAAATGAACTTTCCTGAACGGCTTCAAAGTAAATCAATGGAAAGACGTTGAGATTTCGTCGTCTGCAACGAGTTCCGCGAGTAGTATCGCGAATGGTCCCAGTAACTGAGTTGTCGCTTCGAAATAGCAATAAGTTCGAGAGAACTTTGGGCAACTCCGGCGGAGAAATCCTTTCTTACGCCGTGAGCGTCTTAGTCCGTGACATCATCAGTTCGCGTCTTCCGCGAATGGAATTCACGCGTAACTAAATAACTCTTCGGGAAGTTGAGCCGTACAGGCGAGAAATAAGCTCGGGAGAGCTCCTCGTTTCGACTTTCATCCAAGAGAGAACTTCGGGGATTACAGGAAGCGGGCGAGAGGGTCGTCGTCGGGATGTGGCTGCTGTTACCAAGTGAACGTATTAACGGCGGCGGGTACGCGGTGGTAGGAGGTATGACAGATGTTGAGAATTTCGACCTCGAGAGCCGGGCCTCCGCTCGAGCGAAGGAGAGAAGGCAGGGAGAGGGATGAGAGCGGCGGCGGCTGCTGAGAGAGAGATGTGTGATGTTGGCGAGAAGACAACGGAGCATGGTGGCGCGTGGCAGCATGGGCACCATGGTGGGGATAAATATAGGGTGTAGGAGACACTTAAGACGACGATGATGGTGTAGGGGAAACGGAGATGCTGGGAGAGAGCGAAGGAGGGTGAGAGACGACAGGCTCTCCGAAAACTCGATGAAGGGCGTTGAACCTTTTCTCTAAGTCCGATTAAATCGGGGGCCCTTCGAGGTGTTCGAAAATTTATCTTCTTTTAATGCCGTTTGTTTCTTCCACGTTCTTTCAATCGAGATAACGATTATTTAAAAATGAGAAATTTGTTCTGCGAAAAAAGACAAGTTTTTGCCGAACGACGAATCGACCGATTAAACGGATCGCATCGTTTATTTCGTCATGTCGGTAGCGAGTTCCTCGGCAACGGAAGATACTGCGCGGAGATAAAAACCTGCTGCACCGAATCGAGGAGGACGTATGGGTACCGATCGGCATTCTTCACCAGCTGACACCCCGCCCTGGTGGCGCGTGCCGCCGACTCCTTTATAAGAAACGACTTTCGTCTCTACATTAACGAGGCTACCACGTGTTCCTCGTGATCCATATAGGCTGATATCTCTAGAACGAGGGATTTTTTTGGCACAATAAGATCCACATTCGAGATACGGGCATTATCAATCGACTGACCACTGTCCGACGTCCCTGTTGGAAACGGACAATGCGTCAATTTGCCCCAAACTCCACCTAAACGACCGGACAATCAGACAGAATGATCAGACTCTAATTCGACAATTGCCCCAACAATTGCGTTTATTCCAAATTTGCAAAATATTTATAATTTATCAGAATTTAATAACATGATGTTATTAAATTATATAACATGATAATTCTTTGTTATGTCTCTTATTAAAAAATGAATTAGGTACAAGCTTCAACAAAGAATAAACTCGCAAATTAGAGAAAAAAACTTAATGGATTGCATTGACTGGAGAGATCTCGAAACTTTCCCCTTAAGGGAGGAGTTCCGATTCGGGAAGGGTGACAGCTTCTTCCGCGGACCAAATGGACGTTAGTACTGTTCCGGTTCCCCTTTTCCGCCGGTCGCGCGCGCCGGTGAAGAAGGCGCACGAGGGCGGTATAAAGTGGGTGGATGATGTGAATAGGATATGTTGTGAGCGATTCGGTTGAGTATTGTTGATCGAACAATGGCGTCTGGCTTGTACCCCGCTGAGGGTACCCCAGGAGGCAGCTGACATTCCCTGACTGCGACAGAGAAACGGCACCGTTCGGCTAGGAGCGAGTGATCAATTTTTATCAATAGGATATCGGAATAAATTCCTGTATGATTCGCGGAAAATCCCGAGCAAGTCTGGAAAATAGAATTCGGAGGAGCGTGTGACGCGACAAGAGAAAACGAACTTCTGCATTAAAAGAAAAGGAAACGATCCTATATTATGTCAATTGAGATGATTATGTGATGAAATGTTTTAAAATTTTATATAACTACTTTTAAATTGTTTAAAATTTTATATAATTCCATACACATATAATCTCTATATATATAATTGTTGTATATAAATATATAAATGTCATATATACATAACATAACAACGAAGGAAATAAAAAAACCAGGAAGAGTAGGCATTTCTAAATAATACTTGAATTTTCGAGACACACTATCGATTCGTGAATTATGTGATTATGTGTATTATACACTGGATTATATACTATATTAGACATGAAAAATATTTCTAAAAACTGCTTTTTGCAATGTATCAGCGTTTTAAAAAAACATCTTGCTTAATATCGAAAGGAATTTTATTAATTTTATTACATATTAAGGAATATTCGAAAGTTAGAAAGCATTACAAGCAGTACAACTAAATTTCATTTCATTTATAGACAATGAATTCTATATTTCACTCGTGTGTTCCAAGCAGAGTCGTAAAATTGCTGCCGTCATTTTGCTTTGTAATCAAAATGGGAGGACACTGCCCTATTCATAATTAGCAAGACTATTCATCC
>NW_020210672.1:97462-127691 GCF_003070985.1 Temnothorax curvispinosus | reverse complement strand
AAGACAAATGATTTTCGATTTTTTCAATTTATAACGTCATATGTCTATTAGTAACTTGCAATTTGATCCAAATTTTTCCTATAATTGAAAATATAATTGAAAATTATTATAAAAAATTTGGGTTCTGTGAGCTCGAATTGGTCCTGAAATAATTTTACAAGTACATTTTTTAGTCGAGTTTCGTTTATTTCATGACTTGCTGTGTCGTAAAATCACTCTTCTTTTATCTTTTGTCAATTCGTTGTCTGGCACACAGCTGTGTCGCTGCTTCAGCATGACCAGCATGCATCGCCGCAATAAAATGTGCATCGGAATCCATTGAAAGCACACCTTTGGCGGAGTATCGGCGAACAATTTAGGCACCCGGGGCTCTCTCGTTGTGTCGGTGCCCTCCTGCATAAAATTGACACCTGGTAAACATATGCCGAATCCTGCTTTTCATATTTTCGGATGCTTCCGACACATGGTTTTCTTTTATCTTTAACTTGTGTTTTACGGCGTTCGCGGTGTGGAATAAATCGCCTTTTTGTCTTTCTCGTAATTATTACGCATAGAAATGCAACTCTTTATCGATGTTGTTCTTTGTTCGCAATCAAAAAGATGTAAATAATTATCTTGTTATAATAATTAGCCATATTGCCTTCTGTTTAGAGATACGAATATTGTAGCGTATTGACAAATTATAATATAATCAAATTCTGAAATTTTTGCATATAATTTTGCAAAAATTGTTATATCCGGCTAAATAATTACAAGTTTATTTTTATTTCTAAGTAATTATTTGCACAAACTCCATAAACTATGTTCCGTTGCATATATCTTTTTGACAAATTTTATTATTAAAATGATGCTGCCATAAAATACAATTATTTTTTTCCGTAACGACGTGTATCTGCTAAATAATTTTTCGATGGATACGCTAGAATGATGAAAATTTCTCTACGTGCAACAGGCAAAGTTTAGAGGGTTGGAAAACGGGGAACATCTGGCGCCAGGACGGCTCCCCGTTATGAACTGTATCGGAATCTATCCTGGAGAGAGGCAAGGAATACGAATATATTTGAATAAAACCAAAGGTGATGCGCGCTATACAGCGTTCCCTTTTTCAATCCGGTCAACCCCGCGTTATTATACACTGAAAGAAAAGATTGGTTGCGTCAACCAAGAATTGGTTGACGCAGCCAATTAATTGGCTGACCAATCTTTTCTTTCAGTGTAGCTATCTTCTGATGGGTTTTCAATCCTCTGCGAGTCTCTATATGGATACTGGTTAACGCTTTTGATTACATAACGAGAACGTTTCAAGAGAATTGAGAGAACAGGACACGAAAAAGCATCTGTACCGAAACTTATTCCGTCAGTCCGAAAATTGCTGACATATACGCACGTGTTTTCGCGTTATAATACACTTATAAATGAAACAAGTGTTAAATTAGTTTCTTCATTGTTTTTCTTCTTTTCGAGGCATGTTATAATATTTGGATCGCGCGCAAGTTATATTTAAGTTTACTGCAGGTTTGTTTATGTCGTTTTTTCGTTCCGCGCCGGGATAACGTCCTCTCGCGCTTGACGCGACGACTGCCTCGTGAATACTTAAGGAGGAACGTTTCTTTCTTACGGAGAAGATTCCGAAGAGACGAGCGAACACTCGACGTGACTTAACCGTGCCCTTTGTGCGACCGGCGATCATGAGGTAATGAACTTTGTTTAAACGATCACTTGGTAAACTCCGCACGGACAGAACGCATAGCACGTGCCGACTTCTCCCGCTTCTCTTCACGTTTTTCCTCGGCGCGCTTTCTCCTCGCGCAGTGTACACGGCCTGACCGAGTGCGTGGACCAAGATCCGTAGGTGTCTTCGGTTTAGCATCCATTTACTCTTTACACTGACAGACTTTATGACAGAAAAAAAGACTCCGTTTTTAATAAAATGAAAACGCGAAGACGTTATATTTTCTGGATTTAACGGGGACAACAATAATTTATTGGACCGGCCGACATGTACGCGCGGATGTGCGTTTTATTGCGACATAAAGAGGATCCGGGGCCGTTAATTTTTCCGACGTTATTTCCGCGTAAATTTCGAATTTTTATCGATCGATCTACACGATGGAAACAGGTGCGAGGACGATACTGAAAGTGATCGGGCGACGCGTACATGCCTCGAGAATGAAGTAATTACTCTTGGGAGTCATCGCCAGTTGCAAACCGGTGACAGTGCGAGAATAAACGTTGGTTTTTGAAACGAGCAAAAGTGAAAATATTCTTGACTTTTATTTTTGTTTAAAAAAAAAATAGTTACAGGAGGAAAAATGAGCTCCGTAAAAATAAGCTTCGTAAAAATAAACCTCTTCTTTAATCGTTAAAATTCGACAATAGTTTGTTGTTGAAACGGCGTTGTTAAAGACGGTTTAGATAATGTAGTTTTCGTCTCTAACATAAGTTCATGCGTAGCATAATTACCTTTCTACTTGCATAAATTCCATCATTATACGACGTCCGTCCGCAGCTCGGCAGCCTGTAAACAGAGCCTACAACGCGATCGCCACTCATATCAGGTGGACGATAACTGGACAGCATAAACGTTCCCGTTTCAACGTTAATCGTGTTCTTATTCACCTGTCGGAATCGTCCGCGGGCTCGATTCCAATTAAGGCATGATGGGCGATCGGTTGGACATCGGCACGAATCCTCGAACCGCGAGATAAAAAGAGCCGAAGAGCCAGTTTCGTTGTGCCTCGTGTCAAAATATTGTGGATATAACATCCTTTTCTTTATATATTCTAAATCTAATCATCTGAACGATTATCTGAGGCTAATCACGCGCAACAAATGTTTTAAGTTTTTTAAAATAGAGAGAACGATTTAAATGCTTGGCAAACAGTTACATTACATGCAGGAACTAAAGAAGCACGTATTTTTTTTTCTCAGAAGACACCGGTGCGCTGAGCAGGCAAAAACTGTTGTCGATTTGCATGTGCGAGAAATGAGAAGGCAAATTCCTGCACCTCGGTATCTTTAATATGGGTGGTGTCGCGTCGCTCAACGATTCGCGACGATTTTAATCGAGCGTGTGCAATTAATTCGCGAGGGTTTCCTTTTTTTCCGCCAAGCACGATTACATACGAGGGAAGCGTGTAGCGGGGGAATTCTGTCAATGGGATCGAGGCCGGTGCAAGGTGCATCACGGTTCTCCTCCTTACCTTCTTTTCCCCCTTGTCGTCTTATGCGAGTTCCTTGGTACCTGGTAATACCGTATACACATGCACCACCGGTACGGCGACCGAACACCATTGGACGACGGGCACGCGCACGCACCTGCCACGCATCTTTTTCGAACGGCCTTTGTCGAGCCGCCTCGGTCGGAAGGAACACGGCAGGCAGCGGGAAGAAAGTTCCGTCATGCAAAATAGCCGAGAGGGATTAAAGAATGGCGGAAACGCGATCCAGCGCGAGTACAGGCTTATATTTATAATTGAGGAAGTGGTGAACGTTTGACAAAATGCGGTGCAGCCGAGAAAGGAGTGTTTTAATTAGAGAGTTTACGTATGGAAGCTCTGTATGATTATTATATTGCTAGCGTGAACACGTGCGAATAAAACACATTATAACTATAATACACACGTATACACATACATTTATAATATATGGTATATAATATTAATTTGTATTAATGACTATAATAACGTTAATTTGTGATATTCGTAATTAGTAAGTTATGAGCGGAAATTAAGATCGATGATTATGAAGAATATACCCGCGCATAAATAAAAATGGCAGCACGTGTTTGGTACTTTAAATAAATGTGATCTAGTTAAATCTCTTGAACAGCTTCGTTTTAAATGGAAAGATATTGAAAGGGACAGTCTCTTCAGTCCCGAGAAGCGGTCTCGTAGGCGTGACCTCAGCTGAGGTCTTTTTACCTGCTCTGATGATTTAAAATCGCGAGGATATTGCGTCGCGTCATCCCGAAAAATATTACGCCAGTCTCCTGCCAGGTATAAAGGTCGCCGTTTAAAAGGATACGTTTCATATCGCGTTACGTCTTACGAAACCTAATATCGAGAGTTCACTTAACATTACAAATTCCGTATTGACATTCCACATAATTTGGCACTTCCGCATAATTTCGATATTACCTAATCGCGCAGGTACCGACTCTCCGAGAGGCTTAAATATCCTTTTTAAGTAATATGACGTTATATGTATATTTTAGATAATATGAATAATCACGGTGTAGATGGAGGAAAGAAGTCTCCATAACATTCTGTGCATTTCCTTGAAGTCGTTTCACATCGTAAAACATAATTTTTCTGCTTGTGTTGAAATTTCTAAAGACGATTTTCGAACAGTAGCTCAGTGGGTGCAGCTACCTGCATCCTTGCGTCTGCCAAAGACGCCGATCTTGTCGTTTCGGATCACGTCCTACGATTCTTGACGAACACGAAGGCTCTATAAAAGACTTTCGACTATACACGATGATTTAGGAAGCTATTATCGAACATGTTGATCCATCGGCGTGACTACCAAGTGCTTGCTATTATGGCAGTGACAAAACCCATGTCAGGCAATCAGCTGCAAAAGAAAAAAGAAAATTAGCACAACCTATAGCATCAGAAAGTCACATTCAAGATTTCGAAAGTGCGCTGAACTTCTTTTCTATTTTTAATAGAACATATTTATCTTGTAATTTCTAAATAATCGTTGATTATACATGTAAAACCGCAGATTATAGAAGACTGTAGAGTAAAGCCAGTACTTTCTCGTATAAAGATCGTCTCTAAGTTCCGAGAGGAGATTTTTTACAAGCACCTGTTCTTCGTCTTGGCATTTTTTCAGGGTGGGAAGTCGGTCTTCATCTTTTAAGATCGAACATCTGCTTTGCGTAACTGCCGGAACGCGAACGCGATAGTGAATGAACTACTACGCCGTCTGGCCGTGTAAAAAAAAACTATTTTTGACGAAGCATTTAGAATTCTAATTTGTCCGTTTCACGCTACAAACTAAAAAGAATTCGCTCGATACGTCAAAAATCGAAATAGACTAAGAAAAATTTGTTTTTAAATGTCTGCTTAGCGTAAGCTCTCTAAAATAGTGATTTGTATATTTATACTTTAATTATATATTTCATTGATTGCAATCGAAATAATTAAATTTCTTTCACCGTTCACGGTGCTGACCAGGTGCACTGGATCACTCACTCACTCACTCGCTCGCTTAACAACGAAGCTACATATGCCGTTCACTTCTGGCGTAACTATTGCGAGGCACGCACGTGCTTGCTTTTCCGTGCAGTTATTGGAATGTTATAGTTTGTTAGCAAACGCTACCGATGATCGCGTGCACGACCATGCGATCTGCGCTCGGACTTCCTGGCGCAAACTCGCAAAGGCGTATTGACAACGTTACTCTTTTCGTCGACGTTTCCTGGATGTCGTGTGGTCGTTGAATTGGTTCAAATGTCGTTATCTGAATCAGCTGCCATTCACAAAAAGGCAAGACAAAGCTCAAGCTTTTTCCGAATTCTGTTTTGAAAATGTTTGAGAATACGCGTTTGTTTCTTTTAACAAATATCATAATGTCTTTAGTATTATTATTGAAATAGTCTTCACAAAGTAATTTGGAAATAAATTAACATTAAGTAGGTGAAGATACTCGACGAATCAATTCCAACATTTCTAATTAACATTGCTCGAAAAAAAAAGAACCATTTTCGGTAATAGTGGCGACCTGCATGTTTTTGCATAAATCGATTTTTTTATGTTATTCTACATATAGAAGTATTTAAAAAATATTACATATCTACATTAAAAAATATGTGAATATTTTGCGAGATATTTCATATTTTATATCACGATAAAATATATTGTAGTAAAATATTTCAGATATTAATTATAACGTGTTTGCTTTTTAATTATCTTATCTATGATTATTTCTATTTGTGACAAGGTTAATTTTTTATCTATGTTGTGATTAGATATCTTATTCAATTTAATAAGTGTTTCCCAAGTCTTGAACTCTTTTTCTTGACGTAGATATGCATAAACGATGACGGATTAGGAAAAATCGTTGCGTTGTACGTGCCGAAGATTACTTTTGGCACGACCTATTCAGGCTGCAGCGGGCGGCGATAAGCGGTCTATTTGAGCAATGAGATAATGGTCTCCTTTGTCGCTACCGAAAAAGCCGATTACGCCCGTGATTGTCTCTTAACAGTCATCCGTATATCTCGCGCGCTTTTCTCCCGGCTTGCTCGCTCTAATCTGAACGCCTTTTATAAACTCGCTCGACAAACCGCTCTCTTCGTACGCACTTTGAGGTCCACACTCTCGGTGCTTCTCGCGTCGCCGATCAAACGTCTCATCCGCGTGTTTATTTAACATTGTCGTAAATTTATAACGCGTTTTCGAGCGCGCCGCGTTCCTTAGATCTTTAATCTCGAGCACGACGTTACGTTGAGGAAGACGCTGCTCTTATCAGCTTCGCGATGCATTCTCATTTTAGAAACTTCGTATTCGCGCGGCGCTTTTTTTTTTAATCGTTTTAGACTCGCCGAGTATCCGTTATAGATTCATCTGTTTGAGTTTATCAGACTGACCGATAAAAGAGAGAAGGTAGCGACCCGCATGAGCAGGAGTAAAAGAAGAAGGGGGTATTTCCTTAGGCATCGACGCTATTACGTGGCGTCGGGAGTTTCCTGACATCGCCAGGACAGGTGCACTTAGGTATTGTCCGCGGCAACGAGAGACCGGGCATTTCGTTGTCTCGTCTCGAATGATATGGTGACAGCTGAAGAATCGTTACGCGACAGAGGATAACGCCCGTATGCAGCTGCCGGCGTACATTTAATTGTACCGCAAATAAAGTGTTTGCGATTGTTCTTCATGTTTCTTCGCTGGTTTAGGGGTTTCCTGTCGTTTTGTAGATCTCGCGGAGTATACTCGCAGGGATATCGGGAAAAGCGACATTAATCCGGAATACGAGGTGATTAATATCAACATTGCCGTTATTCTGCAAAGAAAACAAGCGTTTAGTGAAAATTAAAATTAATATTTACAACACATATGTGTGCAGCATGTATGTTTATGTATTTAAATTTATAAACTGTATATATATATATTTTTTTTAAACTTTATTTAATCGTAGGAAAAGAAGAATCGATGATTCACTTAAGTAATTTATATTTTACTTGTCATAAACTTTCTTGAGGGACAAGATATTTATATTAGAAATATAAAAATAAATAATTCTTGTTTTACAGATATTTTCATTTATCGCTATAAATGTGTATGTACGTATGTATATGTGACATAAATGAAATTAATTGGTTGAACCTGCTTTCCTATAATAACGTTCAATATGTGATATTAAACAACGTACTTTCTTTACAAAGTCACGTACCTACATGTGCACGACATCGTGCACCGGTACAAATTGAGTGATAATAGAATGATTGTGGTACAATGAGGTCAACTTAGTCCAGAGAATCGTGTCTTCAGTGTCGTGCCTCTAAAAGCACCGCAGCACGTCAAAGCATATTGTGCTTCAATATCCATAATATCGCATGTGCGTCACAAAAGCGAATAAATGTCGCTTCGAAAATACATAAATATTTCGTGCATAATTTTTCCTTTCTACGCATCTAATTTTGACGTTGCGCAATGACTCGCTTCTCTCATTTTATCGATTACGATATAAAATTCCGATAATCTTTTGCTTCAAAGCGATTTATGGAAAGGATAGTAAAGGGAGGGAAATCACTTTGATGTTCTTTCATTGTCCTAAATCTTGAATAAGCTGCCTCGTTGCTCCTCCGGAAACGTTACTTTCGAACGCGGCACGCAAATGCCGAGTTGTGAATGGGACTGAAACGCCGCCAAGGAAAAGCGTTGCATGCATACATTTCTTTTTTTTTTCAGAGATCGTGCGTAATACCCCAAATTTATCGTAGCCGAACGAACTGCTTTCAGACGCGTTGCCCGTTCGACGCGAGAGTCAATTCCGCCTAAGGGTTGCCAAGCGTATCTCCGCTTCCTTGCTCGAGGCAAGCGGAGACTCCAAGTCGGTCTTGCTGGTCGTTGCGCGTTTCATTATTTGACACTCTCACCCAAGCCTAGCCTAAAGAAAGTTACAAGATCCACCTATCATAATCTTGTTACGTCAAACACAAAATATCAGCGTAACCGTAATTTCACTTGTCATTTTTTATAGTCGGTATATGTATATATAGCGTCGGTACAAACTCTTAAATAACGATTATGTAATGGACAGCGAATTCTCATTGTATTCTAATCAATGAAGTTGACCGTTGAGAGATACATTTGCGTAGGAAATTCGAGATTAGACGAAATCAGCTGCGTTGAGAGAATATCGAGAGCCGAAGTGGGGAAGTTAGCGACCGTTGAAGGATCCATCGTCTATCTGTTTCCTCTTCTTCGGGGGGGTCGCGTATAGTAATCCGAGCTGGCAATACACCTCCAGAATGCCCCTCCCCCCTTCTCCCTTCTAAATTTTCACGAGGGGACGAGGATGCGAAGAACGGTTCGCGCACGCGTCGGTTTCTCCGACTTCCTGCCATCCTGCCTTGCTTCCGCTATTTCACATTATGTTATATGCATACGGGTCGCCACGCCGCTGACATCCACGCCACCGGGAATCCCTATTAAGGAGACGCATCTGCGCGCGATCCGAGCGATTCTCCGCCGTCGCCGCGGCCGCGCCGCCGCCGCTTGTTATACGAGGGGCACACCGCGCGGCGCCGAGACGACATGGTAGACAGATGCTGGACCGAGCAACCCCTTATTTGACGCTTCGCGGAATGAAGGAAATTTACAATGCGGCTCTTCGCAGCGAGCTATTAATTCCTGAAAATGCAATCGGAAACTCGAAACCCAACGCGATTGGAAAAAGGGGGCCCAAGGTTCCAAATAATCAATTCTCTTGGAAAGCACGAAAAGATGTGCTTTTATGAAGCATTTTACATTTGTAAATATTAAATCCTAATTTTTTCATGTCGAGTTCCTTCAGTTGAGGGAGAAAGACACCGAGTAAATTGTTCATTGTGTATTTCTCTGAGCGTTCTCCAAAACGTATCGCCGCCTCGGATTTTAAGTTCCGTGAACGCGGCGAGTGAGCTACCGAGGCGTGTCTCCGTTTCCTCGAGGCTACGGCCGGATTTGCGAGGCTTCGCGTTCACCTCCGCGAGTACGCAGAGGGCACGTGAGCTACGCCGATTCACTGGCGTTGAAAATCTCTGGCGAGAACAAGGGAAAAAATGTAGCACGTTTGCACGAAAGTGTCTCGCCCCGATGGACATCAGATTAAACATCCGGGGATACATTTTGTATTTTTGTCCGATTATTTAATTTGCACAAAACACTCGTGCGTTACGCAAGACTCAGATTTTACTTGCGACGAACGGCGACAAGTTATATTTTTACTTCACCAAACGGTAAAGAGGTTGAGTCTGTCAGCTTTTTTTTTTGCTTTTGTCAAGAAACTTTTCTTTGCACCCACGTCCTGAAATTCACGCGTCTATGCGTTTGCGGTCAACGAGGTGTATTATCATCATCGTATAGCGACGCGGTGAAGAAAAGACGTGCTCGCTGCGCGCACGCGGCCACGCGTGCATATAAATAGCTGCATATGGGCCGCGTGCGTCCGCGCGCGCGTGTAAGTAACAATGTGTGCGGTTTTCACGTGCGCGCGTGCGCGCGCGCGCCCCGCGTACAGGCGGGGATATAATGAGAGGACGAGCGGGGAATTAATTGAAGTGGCGATGTAAGAAGCATACTTTCGGACGTGTCTGGCGTCTCGTAATTATTCTCTCTTACGGAACTGCTGCGTTGTAATTAAATCGTTAAATCGCCCACGGGAATGAAAGGTTCGAGTTACATGTCGCGTTCGTTATAACAGAGCTGTTTATCGTCCGGGAGAAATATAGGCTGTGTCTATATTTTATTATCATTCTCGGACATATAATTACGTGAAAATTATTACAACATAAAGTGATCGTTTCGATTTTGAAACGGATGCTTCCGTGTATCTCCGAGAAGCTTTCCGGCTTATCTATCTATTGTATATTATTGAATAGAGGTAGAGGGCGGACACACGCCGGGCCCCCGTTACTACCGCGCGTAACCGTTTATGCAAGAGAGACGTCGGGTACCCGACGAAAAGGATGTGCGAAAGGAAGCCGCGGCCACGGTGCCGTGAGCATATTTCCCATCCGAGAGAGAGAATGCCGAGAGCCTGCCGGCTCGTTTCCTACCTCTCCCCCGCCGCGAATGAAATGTCCGCGACACGCACACACGTGCGGGAGGAGGGACACCGCGCGCGTCAAAATCGCGCGGCGTGACAAAACCCCTTTTCGTCTCGAGAGCCCCGCGGTCGCGCCGGTTCGTTTTGATTTGGCTTTCGCGCTTATTTACCGAGCGTATTCGCGCTTTTGCGGAAAACAATGTCGCGTCCAGTGGCGTCTGCCTATATCCCGTTAAGTGCTGGAACAATGGCTGACAAAGTGACATCGCGACGCCGCGCGCCGTTGTCGAGGGTCATTGTTTCACGTACAGTTTTATTTCCTCTTTCTCCTTTCCGACGCGGTTACGTAATTCTTTCATGCGAGCGTAAAATCGATAGGGCAGATAACGGCGAAGAACTAAAGCAGCGGCAATTTTTATTCGGACTGTTGTAACGGCACCGCGTCCTGTGGTACTTCGCAAGGGTGCATAATATTGTGCACATCGCATGCACCTTGCGCGAATGCCGCAACCTGTCGGCGAAATTTGAGTTATCGACGATTGGGGTCGCAGAGAATACGAGTCATTTAGCATCGTAACCGGCACACAAAGCCAAACGGGGGGAGGCCGTCGTTAATATGAAGGGGTTGCGCCTCTGCCAACATGTACTTATATTATAACGACAAGTATTTTCATTGTAGTCGTACTTCTCTCTCTCGCGAATACTAATCGATACATTTACAATTGATATTAGCTCCTTTACATTATATTAGTTCCGCTTGTGCCATTGAAGTTTTCGCGTGCACGCCGAAGGAGCCGGAAATGAAGAGCGTCGAATTCTCGCGAGTATCCGTTGTATCGATCGGTGAGATTTCATCTCGTCAACTCGATACAGATCCAATTCTCTTCTCTCAAGCCATAACGACGTTTCTTTTCGCACGTAAATTGATTCGGTGTCTCCTTCGCGCAAATTGAATTTTACCCGGTAGGAGAAGATAGTTCATCTCTCCCCGAGGATCGCTCTCTTCTCTCTCGATATATCTTCTTCTACAGCGGCAATCACCATTAACTCGAGCGTTATTAAAAAAACCTCGTTAATAAATCATTTTTGTGCGTCGTGCCTGAAAGTGCCCGCATGGAAATTAAACGAAACGTCGGACTTAAGGGATTGAATGAATTTCGTCCTCGCCCGTGACGGATTAAAGGTATATATGGGTACCTGTATGAAGTTCCTTCGCGCATGACGCCGCCGTGCCACGAATATCATTTTTCTTCCCTTTTTATTTGTCATTATGTAATTTGTAGTTCGCGCGGCGATCTTGGTCCGCGTCGTCATGGGATGAGAGACGTATCTCGAATCCCATGGAAATACGATCTTCTTGATACGCTTCGAGCTGCGCGCGGTTCCAAGTCGGGAATCAAAACGCAGCGCTCGTGGATTTATTGCTATTCGATTCGATAGAGGTAATTCGTCAAGTTGTAAAGTTAAAAAGCGATAACAGCATTCATTTTAATTCATTTCAAGTTTTGAACTGAACGATCATGCTTTCTTAAAAGGTTTTCTTGATTAAATTGTTACACGATCGGAGACCCTGTCACTAATCATTCCGTATTCATCGTGAACGACAGTCTCAGTCGACAGAATGGAATTGTATTCTTAGAATTTCATGGGAAAAGAGAATCGTGCGAACCAACGTTAACGATCCCTAGTCCAGAGGTCGAAATTAATGGAGAGGAGTCGTAGTTCTCTCCTCCAGTCGGCGATCGCTTCGGCATACCCTAACTCCAGGCGACGATATATCCCCGGCCTCGCGCGTTGGGGTGGCCGGGTGCATCGCGGCCAGGTAAGGGGCAGCTGTCCACCAGGTGCCAGTCCACCACCCCTCCACGCATCCTCCACCTTCGGGACGGTGGGGATCCGCCCGGTCTCATTGGATGCCGGCTCGCGCGCGTTGCGGCAATACTCTCGCGCTCCGCGACAGAAAACAGTCAGTCGTCCCAGGGCGCTCGACGGGGCACGCAGGCGATCTGCGATCTAGGTGGTAGATCGCCCCACTCGTCGCCGTGACACGCGGTTATTGTTCGCAGTCCTTTTCCTCTCTTTCTCTCTCTCTCTCTCTTTCTCCGTCTTGGGTTTAGGGTTTGCACAGTGATCGCGGCGACGTCCACCCGTTAAAAACGTCGTCGAATGAACAACCAGTCGCGTCTGGACGGGAAAGGATTACGGAGTCACGTTTAATTCAGTCATTGTATGTCTCATCGGATTTTCCTCGCGTTGAGATTTTCGTTTAGGGTAGTTTCACGACGTTGACGGTCAAGCGTAGTGGTGGTGAAGGAGAAGCGGAGGGAGTAATCTCGTCTTCGCGTCTCAGTGTCCGAAAGTGCGATCCTCAGTGAGCCATCGGAGTTAAGTCCGTCGTACCTCGACTCCGCGACCGTTTGTCCCTCTCAGTTTCCCATCTCCATCTGCAACACATCTGTAAGTCGCGGCTTATCGCGCCTGACTCTCGCGGGAGCAACACGGCCACATTTATGGGGGTGTCCGGCGAGTGCGCGATCAAGGGCAGCAAAAGCACCCACCCCTGTCACTGCTGCGGCCACGGCAGCAGTTCCGGCGCGAGCGTGCAACAATCGCAGCAACAACAGCAACAATCCTGCGAGCCGTATTACCACCACCACCATCAACACCATCATCACCACCATCATCATCACCATCACGGCAAGCACGCACCGCCGAGCGCGTCGCCGCAGCACAACAACAGCGGCGACAACAACATCCTGGCACCGTTGCGCAGCAAGATGAAAGTGCTCAAAAAGCTCAAGCGCAAGATGGGTCTAGGTGAGCCACATCTCCGTCATTTCCTCATTGTCTCTGATGCTTTTCCGGTCACTGCTCGGCCGATCATGCGACTAATCGATCGATCACGAACGCGTTCCGCGAGACACTGCCTGATTTTGTCGGTCAACGACACTCGGACAGGCTTCCTTCGAGTATGAGGATTATGAGCAAAGTGTAGGTTCAATTCGTAGGTAAACAGACGGTAATTGGATTTACCGACGTCTGTCTGATTTCACGTATCTGTCTATTTACAGACCTTAAATTTTAGAAATTTATTGCGAAAAAGATTGACTCCTCCCACACACAGAGACACCCACACACAGAGACACCCACACACACACACACACACACACACACACACATTTTCATTGGTGTTTTATTGTAGAATATCAACTAGTATACCATAAATCACACACCCCATTGCGCAAGCTTTTGCCAAAGCGATCTGCATTCAAATCGTCGTTGTAAAATTGAATTCATCGAACGCCCCTGATGAATATTGCTGATGGAGCCGAGCGGCGAACTCTCGTCATCGAGGAACGAATATCTAAACTCTAAAACGGCGATAGAACGGACGGGGAAACTATTTTGGCTTTTATTCCCCGTGGTCCATCGGCGGTTTATCGCACCGCAAGTTCGATAATTGTTGACGACGCATCTGCTACCTCCAACTTTTCGCTATATTTCGGGAGAGTTTAATCATCACTTTTCCCGTATTATTTAGGAAGGTATACTTATACTTGTGTACCGACTGGCGGTTTAAAGCTCTGATAAAAAATTAATACACATTTCGTACTGATGGAGGAACTGTTTAACTTGTGGATAAAACGAAATAATTTCGAGGAAAGAATCGTCTTCCAGTTCAAAAGTTGTTATTGTTGTCGCATATGCTAAATTCGCAGAGCAATCAAATCTATAGTACGTGATCGATACCGAACTGGTGCGCGATATAGTAGAAGCTGATTGAAAAATACTGGCCGCGGGCAGCTTTGTTTCGTACGACTGCCGACTGTTTCCGATTTCCGAGTGCATCGTCGTCGCGCTCGTTTCCATCGCGCGCGTTCAGTAAAAGCTCATTTCGCGGCGAGCTTATGGCCCGAGTTATGTTTCGTTGACCGACTTTTCCTTCAATGGACGATCCTCTGGATTCCACGAGGCAGCCGCGGCTGCGAAGGGGCATATCGCTTCTCTCCTTGGCTTCCTTCTCCGTCTCGCTTCTAACATCCCGCGGCGTTCTCATCAGATATCCTTCCTTCGCGATTCAGTCTTTCGCGAATGTAGCATTGTCGACGACAGTTTCTCATAACGTAACTGGAAACTACTCCTCAAACCCTTTGCTCACGCGACTTTTGTCTTCGATACCCATTGCGCTCACTCTCTTCTTTGTCTTCCGTATGTCCATCATCTTGACACAGAATTTCGAGCGCAATAACGGAGACAAAAGCAACGTCGTCGAAGATGTTTCCGATTGCTATTTCTGCTTCTTATGACTTTGATTTTTTAGAAAGGATTAAATTGGAAGTCTATTTAAATAATAATAATACATGGAAAAAGGAATTAATATTCTTAATTAAAATGACTCACGATTTTATACATATATATAAGTAAAATTATATACAGAAATTTACTTGTCTAATTAATGATATTAATATGTATATGATAACGCTTGAAAGATGTCTGTAGGAATACTTTTTATACGCATATTATGCGCAACATGATTCTAAGAAAAGGTTTTTGTTTGTGGCTACATTCTCATTGATCTGTACATTCCGATGTAATCTGATGGCCGAGATCTTAAATGCTTTTTCCCGACGAGATTTGTAATAAACGGTTCTTTACTATGAGACAAAGCGTTAGTTGTTGTTGATTAAAATCGAGGTTAAAGGTTACAAGTAGAATGAAGTGGAATGGAGTGGAGTGGAGTGGAGTAAGGAAAAAGATTGGCTTTCCTTACGTGATAAATTTTACGTGTCAACGACTTTCTTCCACCGGGAGGTTTTAAGGGACCAACGCAATGCGAGCCCTTTGTGGGAGGGCTCTGAACCATTGAAGATTTGTGAAAGGGACAGTGTGTTCCTGGGATACTTTATATTAGAGAAGAATTGTTTTCAACTAATTCTTGCGCAGCTTGAATTATATAATTAACAAATAACAATATAATATTCTATGAAGATATTATAAAACTGTCTTAATCTTCAAGTTCATAATTTTTAAAATCTGATTGGCAGAAGTTTTGCAAAGTTTGTAACCGCATTCTTGCGATTAAATCTTTCGCTGCAGCATATAATATGAATTAAATGAATAAGAAACAATACGCAATATATGTCGCAATATTTGTATCTTGCATTTATATTTCACATTTAATTATTAAGGTCTCATTATTTCAATCGCCAAAAATTTAAAATAATCTTGTTTTCAAGAATGATATTTTTTTCCGGAGCCGCGATTGTTCGATCAATTCTTTCTCCATTTCTCGTGCATGAGAGAAGTCACTTTTATCTCTGTCTCTCCTTTTTCTCTTTCCCTCTTCCGATCAAAGTAAACTGGAGCAAACAGCTGACGCAGCCACCTTGAAATTTCAGAGTTGTCTTGTTGGTTGCTTTGCATGAAATGTTTGGTCCAGTTGATAAGCGCGTTTATATGTATCCAATATTTTACTTATGTACTTCGTCATGTACCTCCTCATGACCAGAGTTTTACTTCGAGAAGAGAGGAAACGAGAAGAAGAAGAAAAAGAAGAAACGGAAAAGAGGGATATTTTTAGCGGGATAGAACACTTTATATTTTTTGCTACGATTATCTTCACGGCATAAGCGAAATGAAGAAAGTAAGTCATCGTATCGCTTCTGGAATACCACTTCTTTGGCTCTTGCTCCTTTACCTCTTCTTTTTCTCGTTTTTTTGCGGCTCGGTGAATCACTCGTTTCTCGGTTGCAGAGATTCCCAGCCTCTTTACTTTCTCATCCTCGTCGCGACTTTTTTTTTTCCTCGCTCTCTTAACGGCCACAGCTGAGCTACCTCTCTCTTTCTCCGTCTTTTGTAACCAGCCTGCCTTACTGTTTCATCTCGTATTCTTTCTTTTTACCTGTAATCGGGATATATCGTGTTGTTCGATCGTCGACGAGACGAAGAGGAAAAAAGATTCGTAACCTCAGAGGATTTTCTCGTGCGATCGAGAAATGCCGGTCATGACTGGGTTGAAGTTTACCTGTTCGAGGAAAGGGTCCTTTCCCCCCTTCGATCTGAGTCACTGAAAGCGATTGGTGACGCATTAAGTTGCTGACCGTGACGAAACGTTATTGCAATGTAAATTGCATAATGTTGCGCTTACGCGTGCATGCAAACAATGTACCACCTGCGTCGGATATGATTCAAGGATCCCAGAGAAGTTTCCCACAAGTTTCACTTTGTCACATCCATTGAGATCTTGAGCTTCAGCTATTAACATACTTTTGAATCTACAATAAATGTTAAAGTCCTGAGTTATCGATTTATTTAACGTTCAGTGAGAAAGTTAGTTGAAGTATCATTACGTTCTTGGAATCTGAGGTCTTGATTGAGTTTTCTTTAATTAACTTATTTACAACTCGACGAATAAATAATTCATCAAACACACACGCATATGTAGACATGCATACAGGCTCTGTTAAAGCAATTACTATCATCTAGTCGCGGATCTCTCTCTCCTGCTATCTCCCCAATTATGTGGAAATGAAATTTCTTACGGTTTCCGCGTGTCTCCCCGAGTCCTCCTTCCGGTGCGGGTGTGCCTCGCAAGTCGTTCGAGTCGTCTCGTAGAAGATTCAGCCAAGAGGCGATCACTGACCGTCCTCACTGACTCGACAACCTCACACAACCCACCCACCCACTTTCCGCTTCGCCGTGTGACGTCAGAGAGTGAGTCGCGGGACGGAACCCGTCTTTGTTCCCACAAGCGTTTCGCGAACCGGTTTTGCGGTTCACGATGCCGCGTAGTATTCCTGTCAGCTGGTCGGACCGCTTAATCGGGGAATTCTCCGCTTATTTTAAGGGTTTGGCGGCCGTGTCCTCGGGAGTCAAGTCCCTTCCGAGAAAGTCCATTCATCCTTTCTCCCTGAACGACGCACGTAAATTAGCGATAACGCGTGATAAACATATCGAAATTCATAACTGCAGTGCATTTATCGTATTCTTATCTCGACAGACTATCCACGTAAATAAATATATATAGTGTATATACACAGACCGCAGGATGAGTTTCGCGAACTTTAAATAGATTACAATAAAAAGCAAAGTTATCTTCTAAATACTGCATAAATATCAGGCGATCTTCTTGTCGAATAAATTTCTGTGTTCGTTAATTTAGATATTTTCAAAATAAGAATCGTTGTCTCGCTTGAAGTATACTTCGATGACGTTCTTGTCTCTGCAGTTACACCTTCTTCGTTCATGCTGACCGATCCGGAAAGATAATTTCGACGGGGTATCGTCCGCAACATCCGGCACGTCGCGAGCGGTTTCAAGAACGGAAGTCGACATTGATAGGACACAATGGAGCGCCGAGAGTTCCGTTTTCCTGGATCGCGTTCCCCTGCCACGGCCTTTTGTCCGAGACGAAACGCGTCCGCTCACGTCTCAATTCTAATTTCATCCGAGCCCTCGATAACGATTGCGGATCGTCTCGGGCGCGTCGGTGGAACGGAGATCCCGCCGTTTTCCGTGCGAGTCCGCTTCGCGCTCCTCCCTCGCCGCTCCGCGGAGGAAGATCGTAATCTCGGTCGACGCGGACGTGTGGAAAGTGGACCTTCGCGGAAGCAAGGTGCGTGAACACCCCACGTGGGTACGCAGCGCGTGCACCGGAAGCGGCCTCATAAGCAGGACTCGTGCGCCTATCGCGAGCCGCTCTCGGGCTCGGCTGCGTGGAAATTCGTAAGATCACCCTGCCGTGACGCCGATTCGTTCTGAGCCACATTCGTCTCGCCTTACGTAGCTGCGTAACGTGACGTAATTGCTGAATATTTTTTGAATATTTAATTCCACGATCTCTCTCGCGCAGCTCCGACGGATATAAACTCGCGTTATCACAGCCCCGTCTCTCCGCGTTCGAATTAATCGCGACGAGTATCTTAAAACATACATATTTTCTTGTTTTGTCTACTGCCCGCGCGAGATGATCCCTCTTGGTCCCGGTGGGCAGAGTCTGTTTACGAATAGACGCGCCGTTGCGAGCCTCCTACCGATTTCCCTCCACGAGTCGAGTCGAAAAAGCGGTGTAACTGCTAAACATCTGTCGTCGGTCGAAGTGTTTCCAGAAGACGTGGCCCAGAATACGAGCGGGAGAAAAGTTTTCACGAGTGCTTTTGAGAATCTCATTTGCTAAGATGAAGCTGCTGGCTGCTAACGTAATGGATTCCCGAGTGATAAGGCAGGTCGTAGATTTTTTATATAAAAAAAGAGACTGCCGTCGACTAGAAAATATCTCGTGACTTTGCAAACAGGCACGAAAGCACGCTGAGATTCAAACCCACTTGAATCGCGAGATAACGAGTTAATTAAGTTTCAGGTTTCACGAGCGATCTTTTCCGTTAATTAATTTGTATTGCGGCGAATTTTTTTCTTCGCGAGGCAGATTTAAACGTAAAACAGAATTAAACGTTCTGTTGAAATCGCATAATACTTGGGATTTATTCGACGCAAATTATCCGAGGTAGAGGAGCACGGCGATGAGGGAGAGAGTTGTCGGTGCGATCTTCACGCATATTCTATGCATAAATCTCCTAGCTACGCAGCGAGACGTCCTAACGATGCGTTCTCCTTCGCGTGATCCTGAATACGCCGGGGGCTAATACGGCGAGCTCCCTTCGCCGAGATTTATCGGGGCCTGCCTTTTTAAAGCTTTCTTTCTCTTCAGTGGAGATGCTCTACTGCGCCCAAGTGCATTCGCCGTGCTTTTAATGGTGCTTTATAACGGTGAGACAACGCCGTGGCGCGGAGCCATTTCTCAATTTGTCTGGCAGCTTCTGGGGCTTCTCTTCTCGTCCCGATCCGCGCGGCTCCTTGTTCGGAGAGCCCTTCGAACCGTTCGTTCTCCCGCAATCGGCACGTACTCGATACTCTTTAATCGCCGTAGAAACGAAACTGCAGTCTGGAATTGTCTGGAAAGCGTCGCGTTACAGCTGCTCGAGGGGCGTTAAAAATAGAATCATAACGAGCTTTAGGGACTTTGACTTCGGAAGATAAGAACGAAAGTAGCATAAAACGAAGGACGCAGAAATAAAACGTTGTCGGGTAAGGCATCGCTATACGGACGTTTGCGCTTATTTTGTTTACTGTAATTTTTCCTTATTTTTTTAACATACACCGGTCGAAAGACACGATGATTCACTTTTTCCGATCGAAATTGCGGGTTCGATCACATGCGGCGCGATGGCTCCCTCAATTTGAGACTGACTTTTTCGAAAGACAAGAGAGAAAGAGAGAAGCCCCCAGAGCCCTTCACTCGCAATACACATATTACTCCTGGGAGTCGAGAGCCGCCTCTAGACTTTAATGGAACAAATGTTGCGAAACCACATCGTCGCCCCTCGAGCCATCTCGAGGGCTTCAATGCCGATGCAATTTCGACGATGATAATACCGCAGAATTCATCGGGTGCCTTTTAATCGAGTCTACTTTATAACAATTCGATCTGATGCAAACAAGAGCTTTCCTTAGCAATCATTATTCGGAGCAAGAATTTTTCGGATCTTTTGAATCTTCAAACTACTTGACACGAAGTACTTCGTTGCGATAACGAGCTCCAGATTGAGAGCGAGGACGTCTGTCCTTGAAGAACGCCGAATAATCGCGATTCGATCGTGGTATTATTAGCATATGAATGGTCATTCGGAAGCGCGCATAACGGAGCAGGAGTCCCCCTCATCGTTAAACTTTCCCCCATTCTTACACTTATCCTCCACACTTGTAATCACCGGAAGTCGCCGGTTGATACTCGTAATTTCTCGTTGATTACGGTAGAGGTAACCTTAACGCCCACGAACAAAACCGAGGATCGTTGAATGAAAGAAAAAAAAAGGAGGAAGGGCCGTCCCGCGGTGAAAAATCCGACGTGGTCGTCCTACGCGCAATTCGCGCGGCGTGGCGCCTCAACGAGCGAGTCAATGTCTGAATGAACGACGAGATGATTTAATTGCCGAGTGTCAGAGTTCATCTCGACGACGTGACTGTCGTCCGACCAGCGCCTCTCATTCTCCACGCCACCCACCCGCCCACGTTGGCCACACGAAATCGACCTAATCGCAGGAAGTTCGGCTGACCTCCGCGATTAAATTCAATTAGCTGCGACAATTTCTCGTGAGAATTTCTCTCACGAAATCGTTTAATTGCTCGGCCGAACGTACCTTGCGAGAATGTATTGTATACTTTCTCGGTGCTCTGTTGCTCTGTAATCGAGGATTATCAGAACGTTTTGCAGCCGTAATTGCATTAACGGATAACTTTGATAATCAATGCTTCAGTTAAATGCAATTTCGTCTTGCCGAGTGACGGCGGCAAAGTTAATTTATCCGTTTGCAATCGGCTTCCTCGAAAAGCACCCACGTGCACCGGCGATCCCGCGAAAGTACCGGTTTTACGCGATAAACGAAGCCGCCGATATGTAAACCGCGGCGGCCTGCCGGCGTTTATCGGCACCGCGGAGCCGTAAACTCCCACGACTTTTACTCGCTTTTCCCGTCGTGATTTACGATGTAATCCGCGATCCGCGAAATTTCGCCGCCGAAACTTTCGCAACGCGTTTGCGGGCCAAATTCAGCGATAAACGTGACGCTCTGTTATCGCATTGTTCCATCATCAAATCTGCTTCCAACGGTTTTCAGGACGTTTGTGCGATCGCCGATGGCTGTGAGATCATTGTAAGTAACTGACAATCTTCTCAGCCTGGCGTCGCAGCTTTAGTGTTTCAGTTAACGACGGAGATTTTATTTATAATTTTAGTAATATGTGTGTTAGAATTTGGATCTGCAATTTCGCCGATGATAATACCGCAGAATTCGTCGCGTATTTTTTAATCGGGTCTACTTTATAATAATTCAATTCACGTCTGATGCAATCTGATGTAAGTAAGAACTTTCCTTAGCAATCGTTATTGGAATTTGTCGGATCTTTTAAATTATTTAAATCTAAACTGCTTGACACGTTCTTGCGATAACGAACTCCAGATTGACAGCGAAGTTCAGAAAATGGATCAAATCAGAAATTGACATATTGATATTTCGATGATGATATATTTGCGATCCATATGTTACTCCGTTACAAGCTCCACGCTGCTCGCGATCGGCGTGTTACACGCGTATTTGTGACTCGGGGAGGGTTATAGAACAGTAATTATCGCGAGGAAGCGACGGCCGCTCTCCATCGAGACCCCCCTTTCGTTGCGGATCGTCGTGCACGCTAATTCGCATCTAATTTAACATGAACGGAATCTCGGATGCGACGCTGATAATCGCGCGCTCTAACGAGCTTCTCCCACACGCGCCGCGTTCCTGCCTTCCAGGCATTGTCTCAATTCCGCGGAGAAAATCACCGATTTTCTCCTACGTACGTACGTATACGAACTTACGATTAACCGGGATTTCACCGTAATGACCCGTCGATATTTCACGTCAGTAATAATACGGCCGGCGAAACGGCGCTGTAATATTTAGAATCGAGGCGAGTCGTATACGTACCTCGCGCTCCTCTAATCAAGATCCAGAGCGTAGTAACGTCGTTCGCGGCGCACAAAAAGAAGAATCGGACCCACAGGAGAAAAAGAGAGAGAACGGCGGCGGCCGGTGGGGTACGGCGGGCTTTCCGCTTCATCCGTCACGGTTGAGAGCCACGGTGAACCGTCGACCTCTGGTGTAAACCGAGAAAGTCCGCGGACGACGGCGGGGCTCGCCGAGAGCAACCGGACCGGATGAATTAAAGACGTTAAGGTCGTTGCCTTTAATCCTTTTGTCGACCAGTTACATCTTTCCCTGCGCAATTTGGAAATTGGCGTAATGACGACTCTCCGCGCCGTCGCCGCAAGGTCGAGGAGACGTTGAAGAATGCGAGTAAAGAGAGGAGCGAGCCTTTCGGATTTGTTAACCACATCGGTTTTTTCCTTTAACGCGAGAATTTGCACGTGAATTCCCACGGACTCTCTTCGGTGGGTTTCATGTTAGATATTTTTTTTGTGGAAGGGGAGGATCGAGCCGCGGAGGAAGGAAACAGGAAGGAAAGGCACGCGGGGATCGCACGAGGGGAAACCGACGACGATCCGGTGGCTTCCCTCCGGGATATTAAGGACAGATGGACCGTGAAACTTATCGCCGTAAGAGCATTATGCGATTAAGGGCTTGGTTTCTATCGAGTCTATTCTCAAGATGTATAATACAATGACCGTCGCACATCTCTTTATTATTCTCTCACGTCGTGAACGTCGGCTTTTAAATAAATTCGGCGAATCGTATATTTTAGGGATTCGGGCTCGTCGTCGTTTTCGGTGTCGACGAGCTCGCTCAAAATCACTCGGAGCTTTCACGCGAAGCCGCACGTACATAGCGCGCGTGCCGAGCTTTGCATATCGCTATCAAACCCCTGACAACGGCCAGTCTGGCTGTGTCGGGGGCCGGGATCGATAGAGCTTCTATTACGATATCGCGCGCAAACCCCATGGGCGAGTATGGTGGCGACAGAGGTCGGGATAGTGGGGGTACTCCGCGTCGCGGAGCCACCCCCACATTTCTATGGAAATCCTATGTAAAAAAAGGAGACACGCATATGTAGTGGCGCGTTCAACCCCCCCGTCGATTCGCGCACCCAGATTTTGCAGCTTCGTATACCTCTTCCATACCTCCGGCAATGTTATTAATTCTACTTGCTCCGAATTGAATGCATTTTTCATCATCTCGCCAATCGCGTTTGCTCCGAATTATTGATTCACGCCGATAAATGCGATTACAGTTCTAAATAGTGATTAATGTTTCGGGCGCTCATATATAATTCCGTAACGTTTGATACGCTGTTCGAGTCACCCTCTAATCGAGTAACGACTCCCTACATAACCGATCAAGTATGCTAATGTTCCGTGAAGATCGCCGAGCCATGAAGCTCCGTACGGGATACGCGCGGATCTTTCGCTCACCCGACTTTTCCCACCGCGCAAGCTCGCTCTTAGACTATTTTCCTGTAAAAATATATAGGTCGCTGCAGTTCCCTCCACGCGCGCTTAACGCGCGACACACGTGTATGAGCACAAGACCAAAATACGGCTTCTCCGGATCATCGATCGGTTTTCAGGACGACCGGGAGGGTGCCGGAATGCCCAAAAGCTTAGGGTCCTTTTGTGTTTTCCCCTCTCGCTGATCTTTTTTTAGATCTCGTCCTTTGGCTAACGAAAAAGAGAGAGGGAGAGAGCTACGCCAATGCCGGTACTGGCTGGCTGGCTGGCTGGCTTTCGTCGGGCCAGGTGGTGCGCAACCGTTGCTACGGCATGCATCGCGCCATCCCCAAAGCCGTGTGTTCCGCTCCTGCGAGCAGCTGCAGCTGCGACATATACATAGCGACGTCTGTGCGCGCGCGTTGCGTGTCGCTCCTCCGCCATCTGAGGGTTGAACTCGCGTATATTAACACTTGAGACTTGTATTCACTATTCGTACTATCGCGCGTCTCCGACAACGTTCCTTGCGCCCCGGGGGGCTAATAGTCTGTGAAGAGTCTATTTTTAATTGGTCAATGTCGCGCTTTATGTTACTCTTTAATAATTAGTTATTCGCAATTGCGTAAGAGAATGAGATGTAGATGAAAAATATTGGAAAAGAACAGAGAGAAAAAAAATTAGAAATTCTGTTTTAATTTTAAAAATAATTTCCGCAATAGATTACTGCGATATTTTATCAAGTTGATCATCAAAATACCCTCGAGTAATATATCATTATCAGTTTCCGTTATTCGTGTAAATTCCTAAGTTCAACGTTGATCTGACGCATAAAGCTTTTTATCATTGTCACGTTACGCCTTTCGCTAATATCGGCAGATAAGGCCGCGCCTTATCGACGGCATCCGCAAGGTGAGATCCTCCAGATATATCCGCCTTTCCGTTCGAATGCTCCGCTGCCACGCACAGCTTGCCGAAGTGTACGTGTACGTGTGTACGTGCCCGTGTATTGACGGACCACACAGACACACGTAATGACAGCGGGGAGTTGGTCGGGGCAGCAACCAACGCAGCAGATGGGGAGTTTGCTTCTGCAAGCCAGTCGTTGTAGCGGCGTGGCTCAGGCTGCCCGCCTTTTCCCGGCAACTCCCGGCTTGTAAATCCACTCGTGTTTTCCTTTCACCATTCTTTATCTTTCTCTCGCTATTCGTCGTTTTTCTTCCGATCCGGAAAATCGGGAGGGTGAGAGATCCGGAAGACAATGTGAGAGAGCGCGCGCGCGTGCCACCTTCCCACCCCTCGTCGTCTTCCCTCAACCCCCTCCCCCACCCTTCTTCACCTCTCGATCACCCTTCGCCGGATCTGGAACGGCGTTGATAAAGATCCCACGTTGAGGATCGATTGATCTTCTAGTTGTTCTCAATCTGAGTGAGTACTCGTCGAGAGATTCTCTTTGTCTCAAGCTCGCGTCAAGTAAATTCTAACGTTTTCGTTGCGCTTTTACTACTAAAATCGCAGACAAAGGGTTCAATCACAGAAAAACGTATACGTTTGCTCTACATATTGTATACATCATTTCATTTCTTTATTTCGTTATTTCGTATTTGGTATATAATTTAATCTTTTTATAATTTTATACATGATTATTCGAAGTTGTTCAAAGCTGTTCGAAGTTCAACTATTAGTTCGTCTGCTCCAGATCCCCTCCTGTTTTGCGATTTACGTCGGAAAACTTCCTTGTTGAAAAGAAAACCCGTATTTTCCTAAACAAACTTCTTCTAAGTGCGGAACATTTGTGTTCGTTCCTGAAAATCGCCGTTGTTTTGCGTTCCAAGATCCAAGATGTCTTTGTCCTGCTCTAAGATCGAGATGTCTTTGTCTTGTCAACGATCGAGGCGACCATTGACAGTCAATAGGGCCACCAGAGTGGCACGATTGCGCCTCTCGGCACACGTTCTCGGTGAGTACAAAAACGCATTCGTTCTCCTTCACGTCTCCCTCTCTCCGTGAAATCTGTCCCTCCCCGTAATCTGTCCCTCTGAAACTCCCCTGCTAAGAATCAGCTGCTTCCACATCGCTGGAGCACAATGTGCCGAATCTGAAAGGTCTCCATTGTTATTTATAACAAATATTTAATCATTGATTAAATCGACAACATTTAAAACACAGATATGCCTCCTTGACATTTTTCAGGAACATTAAATGCGATCAAAGTAAATTTTTCTTGCGAGAAAACGACAACGTGACGAATAATAATAATAATAATAATAATAATAATAATATCAAAACTTAAGAAACTAATTTGCAAGATTAAAGAAATATTAAAATTCGAAGTATAGGTTCCAATGGAAATCCGCACGAATATAGAAAACGGGCTAACTAAGAACCAGGCGCGGTAAATAATGCGCGAAAGTTTTGTTTTTATTTCTATTTTACATATCTTCCAACCTTGACTGAGCGCCGACTAAATTTGTCAGACTTGAAACACAGCTCTGGTTGGAGTAGTAAAATCCCCCTCCCTTTACACCTAATTAAATCGATTCGATTTAATTTTTGATGCTATATGCATCTAAATAACTGTAAAGAAATAATTACGAAAGATATGTAAAATAGAAATAATAAAACTTTTGCGCATTATTTACCGCGCCTGGTTCTTAGTTGGCCCGTTTTCTATATTCGTAAAGAAATATTAATTATCATTCAATTTGCAAAACTGTATTAATTCAAATACGGCGACCACACATGGCGACTGAGTCATTTCCACTGGTTAGTCGCCCGTAACTCCTTCGAAAGGCTTACGTCAACACCGTTCTATCTGACCGTTGCGTTTCTCCGGTCTATTCGCGCTCGAACGAGCGCTTCCCTAGCCGGTTTGTGCTCGAAATTAGCGCGCAGGGCACGACTCCGGTTAAACGACGAGTGCGAGACACGCGTTTCTTTGTCGTACGAGGAAGCGGAATTTCATTAACGCGACCCCGCGCCTTCGTGAGTCATCGCGCGCAGCGCGACGACGTTGCGGACCGTTCGCGACCCGATGATACAATCGGCGGCGCGGGGTTCGCCTTCCTTCCTCTCTCTTGTCGTCGTGCATTAGCGACATGGCGCAAGAAACCTAATTTCAACCTCGCTTAGGATCGTAACTGGGTCGACGATACCATCGATACAACGGCAACGACCGCGTCGTCTTCGAAACGTCCATGCCGTTCCTTTTACCCGCGCGTTTATTTCGCTCGCGCAAACACGCCCAAAACCGTTAAGCACAATTACATCGCGCGATACCATATATTCCCCGCGGACTTTCTATCTAATTAAAAGCGAGCACGCCACGTAGGCAACGGCCGTGGCTCCAACACGATACTAGAATTATCCGACGCACTTGTTTCTCTACTTTCGTTGTTCATCGCGTTTCATCTCGACGTTCCCTGATCGCTTAACCGCCGGTGCCTCACTTATAAATCCGTTGATTTGCTGAGCTATGCTAGGATTCGCGTGCATCTAAATTGGATCTTGTTAATTCCTGCATTAAATACATAATCGGATATGTATTGGATCGGACGCTAAAGATTTCGTTGGAGCCAATTTTCCGTTCCATTTAAGATCGCAGTTCAGACTTCAGACTAATATATTATCAAAGTCGCATATACTTCTTTTTCTCTCCTATTTAAATCGACGAGAATTCCAGAAGTTGCGTCATTACTTGTCGATCGCGAGATTAGGGATTGCAGTTCGAGCCCCATGATCGCCCATGTAAAACAGCTCGAGCGTGGCTCGAAACCGTTAATCCCGCGTCCGCACGGGGAGACGCGAGAACCGGTCCGGTTTCCGTTGTTTTCCCTTTCTTTACACCCCCGCGAGTAAGTCGCTCGCGGCGATCCCGCACGTGCGAAGCGCGACAGATGCGGCGCAACCCCCCCTCCTCTCCCCCCGGGTTCCGGAGGGATAAAACGAAGGGTGCGGTATCTTGTGGCCACCCTCTCGTTTAACTTCGTTAATCCGATTGTTCGTAGATGGGCCGTGGTGGCCCGCGTTAAAAGCGCCGCGATGGGAATATACACTTGTCGTTGTGGGGCTTCGTTACACCCCCGAGTCTAAGAAGCTTAGAATATTCCGGTCGCGTTTGCAAAACGGCTTTGCCGCACTTCAGGGCACTCGCTTCCACAAACTTCGTCGATAACGCCGCAAATCAAAGGGTATATGAGTCACGCTTCGCGTCGCCGCCTAGTTCCTGCGGCCAAGTAACGTCGAGGATTAATAGTACCAGGAAGGTTCGAGCGTTCACCCTGGGATGTTCGCGGGTCGCCGAAAAGCGGGTCACCGAAGCTATACGCCGCGAGGGAGACGGCGAGCTCTCTCGGATAAAGATCTCGGGCGTTCTTCCATCAAGCGTGTATACGACCAACTACTACGCCGCATACCAGCGGGGCGCGTTCCTTCCTCCGGAGGCTGATCTTTTATTCCGTCCGTGGCGCACGGGCCCAATTCCAGATAGCTCTCGCTTATGAGAAACGACACGTACACAATCCTTCCGTCGTTTTATTACGAAAGCAGAGGCAGGCAAAGGCAGGAAAGCAGAGGATGGCAAGGCATCAAACGTAATTACGAAGGAATCTTGTACGATCATCGATCCAATGACGCTGACCGCGATAGAAGGCGCTATTGTGCCGCGTCAGGCTAATTGCGCGAACATTACGACGTAACGTCATCGCGATCTACATGATAGGGACCTTTATCTTTATCGCCCCGCAACGCAAATCATGAGCCGCGATCGCGGCAATTAGGGGGGAAGACTTGTGGAGTCCCCGGGTTCGACGACCCTCACCGCGCCCGTTACCTATCCGCTTCTAATCGCGATTCTGAATCGCGTGTAGATGGTAGCTTAATGTACCGATTGTTTACCGCGTGCTGCATCACGCGCACGCGAGGTGTGCTCTCCGTAATTACGTTAACCATGCGCGCGCCATCCCGAGAGCTACCTTCTTCTC
This sequence comes from Temnothorax curvispinosus, assembly GCF_003070985.1. Lineage (NCBI taxonomy): Eukaryota > Metazoa > Arthropoda > Insecta > Hymenoptera > Formicidae > Temnothorax > Temnothorax curvispinosus. The sequence goes on along the minus strand of NW_020210672.1, from coordinate 99,470 downwards.
CGCGTGGCGTGGACGGCTACTTTTCCATCTCGCTCGCGGTCGTGGCCACCTCTCGTTCGCGCCTCGGGGCTGTGTGTACGCGTTATTATTATTTCAGCATGACGAGAGAGACTCTCGCACATTGCCATCTTACGTAACGCACGTGATGGTGGAGGGCAAAACAGAAAGAACGGCGGAGAAAGAGAGAATGAGAGAGAGAGAGAGAGAGTTGGAAAGAGGGAGGAAGAGGAGAATCGGCTTAGGTAGGGGAAAGGACGCGGAGCTCCTCCGTGGAGAAAGAGAGAGGGAGATCGCCTCCTAGGACGACTAGGTAGCTCGGCAAAGATCACGGCACCGGGCGTGGGAACAAGGCCCCTCCTGCTACGAGGCCTAGCAAGAGCGCGCGCGGAGAAAATTACCACCGACCTCGTCGGCGTGCCGCTTAACAGTACCTCGAGTGCCTTATCGGAACGGTCCGTAACCCCTGGCTCCAAGTCGTCCTTAAGATAGGTAACAGGCGCACGCAACTCGACGCGGCCGCAGCCTGTTGCGCGTCTCACTTTCCTTCCTTCCTCTTATTCTTTTTTTTCCCCCTCTTCACGTCGATTCTTACGGAGTCGCGTGAATGATCGCGCGGAGACATCCGGCTCTTGATATAGCTATGTAGAACAAAACAGATAATTTCTTAATGAGAATACTAATTATATTTTAACCCAATCTTTTTGGGAAACTTTTACTTTGCCAGTAATTAATTAACAATAAAGAGTTTTTATTTCGGAACACGTCGGCGTCGTGACGATTATTATTAATAAATATAGTTATAGGTCGAGTAAAAACATTTATTGTTAATTATATTTTATTTATGATAATCGATACCGATTGTGTTTTACTACGTAAGAATTTAGTTATTATCTCGCGAATCAATGATGGTCTGCGAAACGTAAGAGGATACGGTGTGTTAAAGGGCTGCTGCGCGCTTCGTCGATCTTCTCGTTCTTGTTTATTCGATCAAAACCCGCGGAGTCGTCGTTTTGCGTCACGGTTCGTCGAACCTGAGCGAGGCCGCGAGGTATACGCCAAGATGCGTCGATTATGGCACGGCGCGTCCGCGTTCTTTCCTACAAGCGGCTGATAGTATCCGATGCAGAAATAGATTTTGGTGGTGATTTGATTACGGTGAATGAGCTGAGGGCAGGGAGGGAGGGAGGAACGAAGCTCGGTCAAGGCTTCGTTTATTTACATCATACAAAGTGCATCGCGTTCACATCGTCGCCGTGGCGACCTCGCGCGTGTTCGCGAAGCCGCCGCGCGTGTTCTATTCCCCCGATTACTTTCACCTCGATACGATAACGCGCTCGCCGGTTGGAATTATTTCGATAACGCCGGCGAGAGCGCATCGTGAAACTTCTTAAATGTCACAGACTTTATACTGGAGTATAAAGGTGTAATACGCAAGGGAAATAAATTTAAAATAGAAATGACGCAAGTTGCCGGTGGCGCGTGGAACAAAGTAAAGGGGGTCGATCAAGCGGAAATAATCAAACTGAATTAATTTAATCCTTTATTTCCAATCCCAGAGGCTTGTGGTCCTCTCAGTCGAGGTAGGATCGCGAGGTTTTCGTCGGCGATGAGATCGCGATTAATCGATGTGTAACGCTCTCAAACACACATCCTTTCCTAAATCGCGACGCGGGCCTACCTGTGTCGTTGTTTTTATTTTCAATTTTCTCGCGCTCTACCTTCGCAACATCTGTTATTTCGCTACCGGCGACATCGGGCGCTAGAAACGAGATTTTAATTAAGCCCGGCCCCGCGCGAGATGCAGCATCGCGACGACTCATCGCGCGCGACGCGCCGAGATTCACCGAGAGTCTTGCAGTCTACGAGGGGCACTTCCGCGCAAATGTGTGCCACGGGTTTCCCACGAGATGCGCCGGCGAATGGCGGCATAGGCGCGGGCATAGACCAATTACTACCGGGGAAGAGAGAGAGAGAGAGAGAGAGAGAGAGAGAGAGAGAGAGAGAGAGA
>NW_020210672.1:77842-97452 GCF_003070985.1 Temnothorax curvispinosus | reverse complement strand
AGAGAGAGAGAGAGAGAGAGAGAGAGAGAGAGAGAGAGAGAGAGAGAGAAATTCTCGCTGACTCGCGCGATTTGCGTGGAGATCGATCGCCTGGCGCTTGGTCGCTCTCCGGAGAAAAAAAGGAAGACGTGTGCGTCGCGGTCTTTAATGACGGTCACGACGAATTGAATCGGCGATTACTCAGCGAATGTTCGCATAACTGTTCACAGGCGGTAACGCTGTATCTTCACGATCGCGATTGATCCTCGCGGACTGAAAGCAGTGTGTCAATCCGCGTGTCAATCCTCGGACGCCGTTGACCTCTCAACGGAGATCCCGGAGAACTCGAGTGCAATCGGAAAAGCTGTTCTCCGGAAAAGTTGAATATAAATTTATATGTAACGAGAGACACAGCCTCTCCAGATTTCTTTAACAATCTCGCAAAGGGCTAAGATAATTGCCATTTCGCGATGATGCGCCGCGCAAATTCCGCCGTCCCCGCGAAACGCTCTTGCGCCTGCGGTGAAGTCGCGGTGGTGGTGGCGGCGAGTAAACGGCCCATCCGCCAGGGGTAAATGGAGTCATGCTTTGGTTACACGAGGCCAACAAGAACGCCGGCGAGATGCAACGGTATACGTCATAACATTCCCACGATGAATCGGCCAGGCGTTTCTAACCGACTGTCGGAGGTGCGTCGGCGATTCACGTTCTTGCCGTGACTAATCGAGAGACTAAACAACGACGCTTCTCCAATCCGTGTAAATTAGACTTCGTCGCGAGATGCTCTTCACCTGCTTTCCCCGCACAGATGAAAATCACGGTCGTGTCTTTTAAAGACCGCGCGTGATTTTACATCTGTCATTCTTTGCTCGGTCTCGATCGGCGATTATATAGTCTTATATTATAATTATATTACATAAAATGTAATTATATTATAATTACATCTTGTTCTATTATAATTTTCATGTCAAAATCGAACCTTGAACTATAGCGTCGAAACAAAGATTGGTCAGAAACTTTATACCATGTATAAAAATGAATAGACATTTATCTGTTTCCTCATTGCGCAATCGAGTCTTGGAAACCGATTTAAAGAACAAAATCTCTCGACTAACGGAAGCATTTCATTATCACTCGACTTATGTATTCCGATCCTTTTTTTTTATTGGCCTACGCAACATGGCGAAATAAAGCGTGCTTGTGGCCGCGCCGATCAACAGGATGATACGCGAGTTCCAGGAAAGAACTCTATCCGGGCGACCCCGGATTTCGTAATGTTGCCTCAACGGCGGGCAAGTTCCTTTCGGGTGACCGCACTGACCGGCCGAAAATTACGCGAGAAAACAGGTGGAACGGGACGGTGGACGCGCGACACGCAATATCGTCCTGTGTTCGCGCGGTCGTTGGTGACCTCGGCGTCTCGCAACGACTCGCAACTCCCATATAATCCTGGAAACCCCGCGCATTTACTTTTTACATAATTGCAACCGCGTAGTAACGGTTCCGCCGAGCGAGAGAGGGGAAAAAAGCGCGACTGTTCCGCCTCCCCTTCCCCTTTCGACAGCGAAGAGAGGGGGGAAATTAGAAATTTCAATTAGCGCGAACGCGTTTCCTAATACGTGCGCCTTATACGGGAGCGTGAGAAACCGAACGGTTCGCGATTTTTACCGGTACTGGTTTTTTATCTGCAGATCACATTTATTCAGTCGATCTCGGCGACAACGACCGCCACCGCTCGATTCCGATTAACAGATTAATCAATATTGATATCTAGCAACTTCTTATATCACGCACCATAATTTTCTCGCGATAGTTTTCTAACGATGGTCTGAATGTTCTCGTGAATAGATCGCGCGTATTTATGCAGATATTTTTATCGTTAGAAAAATATGTAGGCAAAAGCAGATAGATAAGAAATAAAACTGCGAGATAAGCGGGTAGAGATTTTAATGACTCTCTCTCTCTCTCTCTCTATTTTCTTATTTATTCTCTTATTATCCGCTTTGCGATTCTAGCTTAGAGAATTTCAATTCTTTCTAGAGTTTCTTCTGCGTTTCTTCTGCAATTGATTAACACTGTGGATACATTGTTATTAACCCACCGGTATCTCGGAGCAAACCGCACTGTTCCTCTTCCGCATTTTTTATTTCTTTCACAGAGGAAGCGCTGCAAGTTCGCGATGAAGACGCCAAGGTGTAAATCAACTCCCTCCCGCGTATATTATAACGGCGGTTTCCGGGCCGCATCCGGGCCGTTTTGCGGAGAAAGCGAATCGCCGGGTGTATCTCAATACTTGGCGTCCGCTCTTGAAGGCCGCTTCCGGTGCGAAACGTGCGGTTTCCGGCGCACGTACAATATCGACTACGCGCCTCGGCATATCGATAGTCAGTAAGAACGAGGCTCTCGCGAGCGCCGGTCGCTTCGGCGCGGTACTCCTGGTTTACTTTCAAATCGCGAACAAAGACGCGTTCGAGTCAATATTCTCAATCAATATTTCTTCAAAGTTTATTAAATTTGTTAATAAATACTATCGTATGCTGTCTGCATATGAGTGACAAGTGTTTGTAAAAAATCGGAGCAAGCAATTAAAGTGTTTGTAAAAAATTGTAATAGTGATAAAAAGCGACTGCGGTATTCCGAGGTGTTCTCTTCGCGTGAAATTATAAAAATTAAATGACTGATTATTTCGGATCCAAGGCACGGGATCCTTCACGGTGGTGGTATCGGGCCGACGCGATTCCATCTTCGCCGATCGCCTGCAAACGTCCTGGCGGGTATCCCCGCATTCCGGATCGGCGAGCCTGCATTATGAAATACCGGAGTGGAAACGCTCGATGGGCTCCGACGAGAGGTGCTTTTGCATTCGAGTTCCCCCGATCGAATTTCTCCCTCCTTTTCCTTTTGCGATGCGCTGAATAACTTCTTTGTTCCCCGTTCCGAAGTGGCTACCTTAGCTCAAAGTGAATTTTCCCGGCCGCGCTAGAAACGTCGACGGCCTATTTCTTCCGGCAAAACGCCACTTCGAGTCCTGCCCGATCGCGATCGAGAAAAAGAGAAATCCAGCAACTTTGCAGCTAACCGCGCCCACGCGCCTATGAAACAATCGGTCGAAAGGTCGAGGCGATCCTTGGACGACGCGATGTTCATAAGCTAGCTTTTATATCGAATAGAAAAACGATAATCGTTTTCATATAAATATAAATTAAACGTCTATTTCGCCTACCTCATTTCCATGTATATTCTAGAGTTCGTAGGTGTAGCCTGAAAAAAATTGGATACATCGAACTCGAGAATTCGTAAAAGATTAAATATATTAAGTAAGTGTATCATGAAAAGAAATCAACTATATCGAAGCACCGACCTTGAAGCAGACCTTTTTGCCGCAGCTTTGCGAAAAGATATTATTTATAGTATGTCATGTGTGTAAATAAATATTATTTACCTACAATATTTAATAGGCATAAAAATAATATGTTATTCCTGCGTATACAGAGTGTTTCCTAAGTAAGTAGACAAACTTTTGAAGGGGATATTCCTTGGTTTATTTTAGGAAGAAAAGGTCCTATAAACATGTGTCCTATAAATTGCTTCAAAATACAAAATCTCAAAGTTGTGGAAAAAAAGTATGAAAATTTTGAAAATCTGGAAAACGTTTAAAAATATTTGATTCCAATTTGATATGCGTACATGTGGTATTAAGAAGCACTTTCTAGTACCGATAAAACATTTTCAGATCCACCAGGAATGTGTATCTTTGACACCCTCTGTATTTTTTGAGAACGAAGCAGTTTAGGACACATGTTTATAGAACCTTTTCTTCTTAAAAATAAACCAAGAAATATCCCTTTCAAGTTTGTCTGCTTACTTAGAAAACATCCTGTATACATAAATAAGTATTTATGTGAAACGCATAAATAAACATAAATAATTTTTGCACATTCTTTCTTCCACATTCCAACGGTATTGATATTTGATTACGAAACAACGTACCTGCGAAACAAATAAGCTAAACCGATTCGAAGTATACGACGTATAGTCTTCTGATTATGAGATAATGTATGTATGTACAGATGTTTGCATGTCGGAAGACGTTATCGATGGTTATCGTTTTCTGTTTCAGCGCCCAGGTCCTCGAACGCGGGTACCAACAACCTGCCGCCGTTGACGTTTCACCACGTGCACGGTGACAACATCAGGCTGTGCAACGGCGGTACGATCGCCCGGAGGCACGAGAGCTTTTGCAAGGGCGTCACGTTTAGCGCCAGACCCGTGCGAGTGGGCGAAAAGGTGAGATCCCCTCGGATCAATTTCTCTCGACGGCTTTTAAATCCACCGGCGCGGCGCCCGCCGCCCGATTGTGGGAAACCGACGACTCTCGTTACGCTCGAGATACCGCCGTTCGCATTCCTCGGAATATTAAAACGGATCGCCGCGACCATGAGAGAGCCGGGCTTTTTTTGCGTAGGTCGTTGTTTTGCATATCGTCCAGGTTGAAGTTACGAGCCCCTCCCGGCGATGTCCGACGTACACAGCGGGCTTATCTTGCGTGTCCGCCTGTAGTTAGGTAATACGAGCAGATCGTATGGCCGCGCTGAATGATTCGAACAATTTTCAACGGAATCACCCGGTCTTCCGACGATCCGTCTTGAATACGCGAAGGGAATAACCACACAGAAAAAAAAGTGTCCAATCAAGACTTACAATATACTCGCATGTATACTCAACGATCTATAATCTTGGAAGGGAGATTATCTTACGTTAAACGAAGAAAATTTGCTTGAATAAAGTTTTTATTTATATAGTTCATTTTTATTTTATATAGTTCAACCAAGAAAAAAAAAGTTGAAATTCTTATAAGAAGATTATGGATTGTTACGTATATAAGTTTTTATTTGACACTTCTTTTTTCTGTGCAGTCGCTGTTGTTAAGACAAGTGGGCGTCGCGTTAGGTGTTTAAGCGTATTTTCGATTTCTACGTAGCGTATAATTTAGGAGTAGTCGTAAAATTCTAATGACGCGACACGTGGGATGAACATAATTGAGCGTAATCAATTCCCGAGGATGCCTCGAATAAAGCTCCATTTTAGGATCGCCCATGCGGCACCTCTGCCGCCGCAAGGTGGCTTCTTTCCTTTTCTCTTTCCTCCTACAAATCACGAGTCAAGTTCTACATGGTCGCTTTTCTGTGAAACCGCGCAGGTCTGTGTGAAGTTCCTGGAGATCTCCGACAATTGGAGCGGCGTGATCCGTTTCGGCTTCACCAGCAACGACCCGATCAATCTCCGGAGCGGTTTACCGAGGTACGCGTGTCCGGATCTGACGAACAAGCCGGGCTACTGGGCTAAGGCGCTCGCCGAGAGGTTCGCGGAGAGGGATACGGTGCTCTTCTACTACGTCACGTCGGCCGGTGACGTTCACTTCGGCGTCAATGGCGAGGAGAAGGGTCTCTTCTTCAGCGGCGTCGAGACCCGGGGCCCGCTCTGGGCGATCATCGACGTCTACGGCAACAGCACCGCGATCGAGTTCGTCGATCCGAATCGTCAGCACTTCAACAATATACGCAGAGGCGCCGAGCACAGCAACGAGGACAATGCGCAGCACAGCAGGCACTCGGCCATGGACGATGCCAGCAACGCCGGCCGGGATGTCGAAAGGATCATCGTACCGTCTATGCAGAACATGTCGATTCATCACGAGCCCGACGTGGAGCTACCCGGTCTTAGGTTTCAACCCCCGGGCGTCATTTTCACGCCCCTGCCCTTCCACTCGTAAGTATCGAGCGTGCTAGATCGTCCACTCGCGTTTCATCCGCGCGATCCAGCTCTGGTTGATGCGTGTCGCGGAAAAGATTCTTGTCCTCGCTGGCTTAAATCGCGATTGAATTATCCGAAGAGAATTATCCAGCACCGACTGAACGTCACTTGTGCAATTACGCTTTCTGATTAGACGCGTTCGATCAAATTGGCAAAGTTTCGCATCACTCAACGCGATAGTTTTTTTTTCCGAGAGAATAACGCGAAAGTTGAAAGTCATCGATTTACAATGGAGTTACTCTACCCGGTGCACAACGATTCGCCGCGCCGTTCAGCCGCACAGAACTAATTCGCCGTCCGCTTTTCACGGTTTCCTAAGACGCCCGTCATTAAGCGAGCGAGCGCCGCTGAGGCTAATCGCTTCCTCGTTTTCTTTCTTCGCAGCACTCGGGGCAGGAACATCCGCTTCAGTAACCAGCAGTGCGTGGCGACGCGCACGGACACGGAGTTCTGTCACGGCTACGCGTTCACGGGCCGGCCGTTGCTGTTGGGCGAGCGATTGGTCGTGCAGATCCTCTCGACGGAACCGATGTACGTCGGCGCCCTCGCTCTGGGCCTGACCTCGTGCGATCCGGCGCGACTCACGGCGGAGGACCTGCCGGACGACAGCGACCTGCTGTTAGATCGTCCGGAGTACTGGGTGGTCTCCAAGGACGTAGCGTCGAGTCCGCAGCCCGGTGACGAGATCGCCTTCACGGTCACGCATTACGGCGAGGTGCAGATGAGCAAGAACGGCGGCCCGCCCAACGTCGTCATGCATGTCGATCAGAGCCTCCAACTGTGGGCGTTCGTGGACGCTTATGGGAGCACTCAGCGTGTCAGAATGTTGGCCAGTAGACCAACGTCGCCGCCCCGGCAACGTCAGAGCAATCCCTCGCCTGCCAATGTCCAGCAGCAACAGCAACAGCAGCAGCAGCAACAGCACTCGAATCACAGCAACGCCGCTACGGAATTGTCCAGATTTTCCGAGATGGTGCAATTTAAGCCGGCGGTGGGTGGCGGAACGGTGCTCGTCGTAAATCTACCACCCCAGGCCGGTTACCCGACGCCACCGCCGCCCACGCCACAACCGATTTACGCTTCTGCGACGCATAGGAATTCGCCGGCGCAATCGGTGCATCTCTCCGCGGCAGCGGCAGCGGCAGCCGCGCCCGCGCCGGTACCGCATCCCGGATCCTCTAGGCAGTCCTCGCCGCCGTTGACCGGAACGATGGCCAGCACCGGTTCGTCGACGTACGTCGATCCAGTGACCTACCAGAGCTTGGACGGCACCCTGACGTCCGCGTCGTCGCGCGCGACCTCGTCCCATTTGCAGCAGTGGAGCGAGGGCCTGCAGCCGACGCTGGCCGGTCAGCCGAGCGAGTGCTCCATCTGCTACGAGCGCAACATCGATAGCGTGCTCTATATGTGCGGCCACATGTGTATGTGCTATACATGCGCGATTCAACAGTGGCGCGGCAAGGGCGGCGGTCATTGCCCACTTTGCCGGGCGCCGATCCGCGACGTTATCCGTATCTATCGGTCCTGAACAGTTCGGGACTGACCGAGAGAGGGACAGAGAGAGAGAGCGCGCGGACGTTTTCCCGGTTCCCAGCGCCGTCGTCGTCGTCGTCGTCACCGCGTCCATTACCGTGCTTCCGTCGTCTTGGTTTCCTTCCGCGTCGAATCCGCCGTGCTTCATCGCCGTCGCGCTTCTCGCCCGTCTCAACAACTACCGGAACGAACGAACGAACAAACGCTAAGTCGAAGCGGAATTTGCCACCTTCACACTGCCGTATCTCTTTTTCTATTGAAACGTGAGGCACGTTGTTCCGGCAAGTAAAACAAATCGATACACCGGGGAACGAGTCATTTCCCGTGAGATTTTCTCGGGAACTGCGAAACGCAGAGTTGCGCTGAATCGAATATTTAACGCTATTAATGTTTAAGGCAGTTCGCGACGCGTTAGCGTGATCGTATCGCTGTCAATTAACATGTTAATGGGTGGACCACGCACAAAGAAAGCAGAAGTGCTTTCGAAATCGCGATCACTGCCACTACTGTCGATCGAGCGAGAACGCGGGGATGAATTGCCGCGGATACGAGCAAGCGAGCGAGTGAGAAAGATTGAGAGAGAACAAAAGAGAGAATGTGAGAGAATGAAAGCGATGAAAAGTTGTAGTTGGTCGAGTTTGCTTGTACATCGATATTCTGTCTGCCAATCTGTATTGTAAGTGAGCGAAACGTAAATGACTGTGAATCGTGCGATTGCGTCATCGACAAAAGAGATCGATCCTAGATATTTTCACAAACGACATAATCGTCATTATACCATTACCAATTACTACCGCTCTGAACTACCACTATTACTATTCTACCACTACTACTATTGCTACTACTACTTACTACCGTACTACTCTTCCAATCTTTAACTATTATTTTATTATTACTATTATTATTATTAATATTCTATCGCTACTTTTAATTATATTATTATTAGTTGTTCGTTCATTGTAACTGTCCTTAATTACTCGCGAGTAGCTTCGTTTTACCACGACCGCTATTATTTTTACGATTTACCGATTATAGTGATGGTTGGTGAATTAACATAGTCACTATCTCGTAGCATGATTATTATTTAATGGACCGTTTGATTACATAGCGCAAACTTTCCGATCAGACGCCTAGAATATCTGGATAGCATTCGCGTCTCCGACCCCATTTATATGGGTGATCGAAAAGACCTCGTCGTCTTGTACCCTTGCCACGACGAGAGCGTGATGGACTCGAGGTCCAACGTTGTTCATCCTCCTCGATTATTTTCGCCTTAAACGATAATGTTTGAGCGTCCGTGATCATCGCCGATCGTGTCAGGCGGGGTTTTACCAAAGATCCTAAGCATTTCCCGCCTGTTTTACCCGGCCTTCTCGACACTCCAACGGGCATTCGTGCGTGCAGGCAAATCCTAACAATGACAATCGCTTCAATCTAGCTAACAATATTCGTTTTGCTAATAACGTCACCGCGCTCGAATTTTCAGCGTTTCGTAACACGAATATCGTTTGTACGCGGATTGATTATAGGCCTGACGACGATCAGTAAGAGAATTTTTGGCCTTCGCGCAGCGATTCTGCAGGTCCACAAGACGCTACGAAGCACTGTAAAATTGACTTGAAAGTTGATTGCGAACTAACACAGCGAAGCCTTTTTTCGAATACTTTTCTAATTCGACGGAGTTTGGAACTGTCAAGAATTTACATTTGTTCTGAACTCTGCCGCGTGGCTTTACCTTCGGCGATTCGCGTTGACCCTTTGGACGTGAAAAGAGATGAAAACACGATGTGGCATTGATTTCATTGATCCTCGGACGACTTGAAAATTTCTGTTAATCTTGGAAACGGTGTCTTGCGCGTCCGGTGTGTCTCATCGCGCGCTTGTAAAGTTTTTCATCTCGACAAGAAATTGTTCTAGGCGAAGTTTACCTCTGAATATCTTTGTAAATCCATGTCCTTTGACCAGTTACGAACGAGAACGACGTTGTGTCCTCGTTAGTTGATACTGATAGAGAATTGTCGGTGTTTTAATTTGCGATTTGCCTCTCTAGAGGAGAGGGAGACAAATTTTTCACAGTCCAGAGACAACTTGAAACGACGAAACGACTTTCGAGCCAAAGGGGACGACGTGTTTGGCCCTTTAAAGAGTTACTTTTTAACGAATACTAGAGAAGCGAGGAGGAAGAAGACCTCTCCCCTTCGAATATATGATAACGGATGCGCAATAAAGCGGTAGTGAAAATCTCTAGTCCAGCGAGCGGCGGACTTAGTCTGCCAATCCAAAAAGTATGATGAAAAGAACGAGATAAAAAGCTTTTTCCCTTTTTTTTCTCTAAGTAAACGGAAGAGGGAGAATAGGTAGATACAGGAAGAGAAAGAGAGAAAGAGAGACACCGAGAAGTTTTATAGATACGAAGATATGCAAATTATTACGCGTGTCTGCCAGCGAACGGCGCGTCCAAGATTCTATTAAAAAGAATATAACAATAGATTATTATTATTCTATTGATACGATACGATAAAGAACTGTTCCAAAATGTCGCCGACGATGCGACGATAGAGCGAAAGGTGGAGAGAGAGAGAGATAGGGTAAGAGTTATGCTTGATAATGATTACGACGAATGTTTATCACTATTGTCATCGTTATCGCTGTAATTAACGTGATTAGTTGTCGTGTTATTCTGTCGTCAGCTTGGCAGCATCTCTATCATCGCTCTACGTTTTTACTTTGATTTACTATCGTCCTTATTATTATTGTACGATTATGCGACTAACGACTATTTAATTCGGTATTACTTCCCGAGCTTAATGTCCACGAGAAAGGGAAAGTACATTTATTTCTTTTATTTCTTTGCAATATTTTGTTTTAAATTTCCCACGTGTCAACGTAACACGCACAAATACAGAACGTTCACGTTTTTTACACCACACTTTACTACGAAAAAAGGGGGGGGATAAAAGTTTTACGCGCTATGCGAGAGTTTCTGCGACCGTAATGTAAAGATGCCGACGGAAATTTATACATATGTAATATAATTCGCGCAGCCACGTGCTGTTCCAACAATAAAAAGCCTATAATATCTATAAAGGGCGCTCTGTCTTTCATTCCCCTTTTCTCACGGATTTCCTCCGAAAATCTTCGTTAAGAATTCCCTCAAGTTTCCAATCAAAGAATTCAATAACACGGAAATTGCTCCAAGTTTTTTTTTTATTATATCACAAAGACGCAAAAAACTCGTATCTAAAATAAAAACGATATAAAATATGTACAAGAGAACAACAAAACAATGTAAAAGACCTAGAAAAATGGTACGACCGAATAAACAAACAAAAAAAAAAGAAACGTTTATTTATCCCACCAAAGTGCATGCGTTCTTGTTGCACGTGATTATCACTGCGAGTCTTTTGAAGACGATCAAATTTCTTCTTCGCCACCAATATCTAAGGAATCCGTGGCGACTTCGTGATAATCCTTTTCTAACGCGGCCAAGTCCTCCCTGGCTTCGTTAAATTCGTTTTCCTCCATGTTCTCGCCGACGTACCTGATGATTACAATTTGCGAATGAGGACAGATCATCCTCAACGAGTCTAAATTTGCGAAATAGAAACGAGCGTAGTTTACCAATGAACGAAAGCTCGTTTGCTGAACATAAGATCGAATTTACGGTTCAGTCGGCCCCACGCCTCCGCGATTGCCGTGGTATTCGCCAACATGGCCATGGCTCTTTGTACCTTTGCCAGATCACCGCCCGGTACTACGGTTGGTGGTTGGTAATTGATTCCTACCTATTGTAATCCAAATCAAACCGAAAAAAATGTCAAACTCGATTATTACGTGCAAAATATTCTGAAGCATGATAAATATATATATAGCTAATAAATTGGAATTTGTTCCGAAATTCTTTTTACGTTGACAGTACACACAAAGTAGAACTTTTACAACCAACAATTCACGAATTATTGCAAAATTGTCACGAAGAAATGTCACTAGAAAAAGAACCTTGAAGCCCGTTGGACACCAATCGACAAACTGTATTGTTCTCTTGGTCTTGATGGTCGCGATAGAAGCGTTGACGTCCTTCGGCACCACGTCGCCTCTATATAGCAAGCAGCAGGCCATGTACTTGCCCCTTCGTGGATCGCACTTGACCATCTGCATGGCCGGCTCGAAGCAGGCCGAGGTGAGCTCCATCACGGTAAGCTGCTCGTGGTAGGCCTTTTCGATAGACACGATGGGCGCGTAGGTCGCCAGAGGAAAGTGTATCCTGGGATAGGGCACAAGATTCGTCTGGAACTCGGTGAGGTCGATATTGAGGGCGCCGTCGAATCTCAGGGAGGCTGTGATCGACGAGACAATCTGGCCAATCAGCCGGTTCAGATTCGTGTAGGTCGGTCGTTCAATGTCCAAGTTACGCCGGCAAATGTCGTAGATCGCCTCGTTGTCTACGAGGAACGCGCAATCAGAGTTCTCCAGCGTGGTGTGGGTCGTCAAAATCGCATTGTAGGGTTCAACGACCGCCGTGGAGATCTGCGGCGACGGATATATGGCGAACTCTAGCTTCGCCTTCTTGCCGTAGTCCATGGACAGCCGGTCCATCAGCAGACTAGCGAAGCCAGATCCGGTACCACCGCCGAACGCGTGAAAGATGAGGAAACCCTGAAGACCAGCACACATGTCGGCTATTTTGCGTATCCTATCCAGCACGAGATCGATGATCTCCTTGCCCAGAGTATAGTGACCGCGCGCGTAATTGTTTGCGGCATCTTCCTTGCCAGAGATTAGTTGCTCGGGATGGAACAGCTGATGATACGTCCCCGTGCGTACTTCGTCTAAAGGGTGATGACGAAGGAATGTATATTAGCTTATCGATATTGTCATTTCATTATTAATCACTAAAACGTCGTAAAACGAGCTTACCTATCACTGTCGGTTCGAGATCGAGGAAAACGGCCCTAGGTACGTATTTTCCACCGCCTGTCTCGCTGAAGAAGGTCTGAAAGCCCTCGTCGCTCGCGCAGGTCTGCGGTGGCAACATGCCGTCGGGTTGTATGCCGTGTTCCAAGCAATAAAGCTCCCAGCAAGCGTTGCCCATCTGCACGCCGCCTTGGCCGATGTGGATCGAAAGCACTTCGCGCTTTCGGTTTCGATTAATCAATATATCTTATCGCAAATCTACATCCTTTACCGTTAAACTATCACAATAAACTATACACGTCCCCGCTGCTCATAAATTCACATTTTTTATTAATTTTGATTTGAATTTGTGATTTCTAATGTTTAGAGTTGTATCTTCGAGATTGTGATAGCGCATATAAAGCCTAAATGGTATTTTATCATGCGGAAAAACGTGATTGATAATTTTCGAACTGCTAAATCAAATGATTAAGCTGTATTTTTTTATATTTACCATTTTGAAGACTCGTGTGCTTGCAATAAGTGGGATAAACGAGCGTTATTGACACCGGAAATGTTTGACGCGGATTGATAACGAGACGATTTGTTTCGCGATTTTCTTTCTCGTTGTCCAGGGAGACGGTAGAAATAAATGTAAAAATCTAGTAAGCCTTAATTCTCAGATAGAATTTTTGTACCGCAAAAAACTGTCGATGCTGTATCGCAAGGTTTCAGTTATAAAATTAAAGTTCCCAATCCCCTAGATGTATCCATTTTTATAATTTAAAAATACAAAGTTTTAAGAATGTGTTATGAAAAATTTCATAAAATTATTATTGCAAGGGATATGTTTTTGGCAATAAGAATCTAATTGGGATCGTTAGTTAACAACTATAACAGTACTTTCAATAAAATAAAATAAAAAGTTGATGTAAAATCTTTTTTTAAATATATTTTTTTCGGATTAAGAAATAATGTGTATAATACGTTATTTTAATTTAATATGTATATATATATATATATATTAAATTAATAAACAATTAAAAATGTATAACAATGTTATTAATATGCATTATGTCTTGTCATTATTAATTCTACTTCTAGAAGGCACCATTTTAATTCTTGAATTCATTAATTAGCATAAATAAACGATTATTGGCAGTATATGACTTATAAAAATAATCTTCGTAAAAGATTAGGCAGAGATAATATTATTTGGTCAGGATTACGCGAAAACGGGCGCACATCAACGAGCACGTGAGATCTTTTTGCTCTTATCGTTCTCGATGGCAGGTGGCGGACCTTTGGCGCTTTGATGTCGATTGTAAACGCTGAAAAAAAGTGACAAAATACTTGTTGTCAAAACTCCTTCCGATCAATTACAGAATGTTAGTTCAAGCTAGCTGAAGTGTTAGAAGCACGAGAATCCTGATGAAATTCGTATAAAACGGATAATTCAAAATTTTTCATTCTCCGAAGCGTTCGGTTTTTTTTTAAATTGTGCTATGCAGCAATTCGTAATAAAGCGAGAGAAACACCTACTATCGATACGTTTCCGAGCGAATGTAGTCCATGACATGAGATATGCCCACTTGCAACTGATCGCCGATCGGAGTAACCCACGGATTAAACTCCATTCGGAATACAGCCTTGTTACTCACCAGATCCAGATTCCCTGTAATATGAATTCTGCAGTATACATTTTGCTTAGCTATTCTACTACACTGTTAAATTCGTAGTGTCAAATTATATAACTTGAGTCATTTTTAACCAATCCTATAGATCACCACTTTTACTTAAAATGTCATTAATTTAACTAAAAAAAATATAAATTTAACTGAACCAATGGAGTTAAAATAATACTGTTTTGTATTAAAATAATAAATTTTGATACACATATAGTAGTTAAAAATTGCAAAATGTTATTTAACTTAAGGAGTGATTTTTTTATCTTCTAATATTTAACAGTGTACGATTTTATACACATATCGTCGTATTCTATCTACCTATCTCGGGAGGTAACACCGTCAAGCGATTTCCTTGAATATGCAGCTCCCTAAGACGTGTCAGTTCGCCGATCTCTTTCGGTAACTCGATCAGATCGTTCTCCCTCAGTACGAGCTAAAATATTACAATCAAGAGAGTCTTACATCGAGAGAAACGGAATATTTTTTTTTCATAAAGTTGCAAAACTACGAAAGCGTTAAAATCCTCTTACAATCTGAAGATTTTTCAACTGGCCGATTTCAGGCGGCAGATACTCAAAATCGTTGTCGGCGAGGTAGAGCGCTCTCAGGGTCTCTAAAGAAAGGACGAATTAATGTGCGGATTTTTGCGGAGAAACGCATTAGACGATTTAACAACCGTGACTGACCCATCATGAAGAAATTTCCGGGTAGGTTCTTTTCGCTGAGATTGTTGTACGTCAAGTCCAACACCTCGAGGACCGGAAACGCGCCGAAGCCGCGAGGAAGCACATCTAACCGATTCATCCTGCCGGAAGTTGAACGTTCTGATAAATTTCCGTCGCGGAATAAAGCTAAGGGTACGCGTGGCACGCCCTACAGTCTACATTGCCTACACTGTTAAATTCGTAGTGTCAAATTATGCTCAATTATAATCATTTTTAACCATTTTTATAAGTCGCCACTGCTCCTACTCAATATATCGTTAATTCAACTAAAACAATGTTAATTTAATTAAACCAATGTAGTTAAAATAATACTGTTTCGTGTTAAAATAATAAATTTCGACACGTGCGGTAGTCAAAAATAACAAAACTCAAGATATAAGGCCTGCGTTCGTTTATTCCCATTGGAAGCTCTATTGCTGGGAAAATAGAATATATAATACACGTAACGTGTGATTAGATTTTATTTTCCCAATATAGCTGCCAATGTAAATAAACAAACGCAAGCATTGATTTAAAAATTTCATCCTTTAATATAAAATCTACTGACCCCACGTTCAGGATCCTCAACTTCGGCATTTGCGACAGAGATATAGGCAGCTCGGTGATGTGATTGTTGAAGAGATTCAGTATCTCTAAGTTGACTAGATTGGCGAGACCCGGTGGCACCGCTGTACCGAAAACCACAATTGTGTTGTAGATAATACATCATACATCGATTGAATTGGCGGACAATATAATTGCGTTAAGCTGGAAGACACGCTCACCTTGAATTTTATTGTGACTTAGCGTCAGCCTCGTTACGTTAATCATATTCACTGAAACACGCCAAGACTTTTGTAAGCTCATCTTCAGTTTGGTAGCAAAAAATTAGCGATGATTAAGATTCGTAACTTTGTATATTTAGTGTTAGATTTTCCAAATTTTACTTCGAGGAAAGTACTTTTGCTCGTAAATATCGTGAATTCGACAGAAAGGTAATTTGCGTTAAAAAAAAAAGCACGTAACTTGTCATCTCTATCTCACATTTTTACAAGTGTATTTAAATATATTAAAAATCCGTTTAATCTTTAGAGAATCCTAGATTGTAATGCAAAACTCAATGCGTAAAAATCTTTCAGAACATCAATTATAAATCCGAAATTAAAATTACAAAAATAGTGGATTTTATGAGGATTTACAAGGTCGGTCATTACCAAGTTAATTTTTGCGTCAAATGTGACATCTATAGTTTTTAGCGACGCAAATTATAAATCTAAAGTAAAAGTTACAACAAATATAGATACCAAATTTACTGCAAGTTGATGAACATGTGTAAAAACTAATAACTATTAGATGGCCACATATTGAATTTTAGATTCGTGAAAAACTTGTAAATACCGATTCTCCTTTACATGCGATTCGAAAAAATCTAAAAATTCTATACACAGGGCGCGAGATATATAGTATATGTTCCAGCATTTTAAAATCATACATTGCAATAAATTGCATATTATCCCTTAAACAACATTTTTACAATTTCAAAACAGAAAAAGAATTCTCTTTAAATATGAATATTTCATTAAGTTTCGCGTTCGCGCAACGGAGCTTAACATACTGTTTATCTTGTTTATCTTTAAAAACGCCAAGTGTCAAATTTAAAAGGCCAGCGTGCACGCGTGGTACTCGCGCGTGCGCCGACCCGCCCACGTGATCCGGTTCCGCGCAGGCCGCAGAACGGCTGTGGTGCTGCGGATCGCGCGAGCGGAGAGATCCAGGCCGCGGGCGACAAGTTGCCTAATTTGGCGATCCGCGATGACGCGCGCGCGAGGACGCGAGGTCGCGCGGATGAGACTCACGCAATCCCGGCATCTCCTCGAACGTCGCGATACCCTTGTCCGCGAGGTCCAGCTCGGGATTCTGGATCTCCCGGGCCTCGTCCAGCACCTTCTTCGCCTTCGACATCTTCCCCGCAGGAATACACGACACTGGCGCGGTCTGATTCATTGCGCGCGCAATCGCCGTGCCGCGGCATACACGTCGGACGCGTCGGGCGTAGGAGCAGTCGCGGTGGAGAGGAATCGGCGTCGCCCGTTATTGGCGGTGGCGCTATTCTGTCGTTTCCAGCTGTTTCCAGCTCGTCAGATGGCGCGGTTTTTGTTTGTGTGTGAATTTCATCTGACCACGCATACTTAAAATAGATTTGTATTATTACTCGATTTTCACGAGGAAAATTTGACATAATAAATCAGAATAACCCTGGGCCAAAGCACTCACTTTTTTATTTCCTTGATAAAAGTTTATCAATGGTGCCCTCATACATCAAAGCGCGAAAGAACTTACTCGACACACACTGCGATATGTGGCGATATTCATTTAACTTTAATTATTTTTAAGCAACGGCCAAACTTCGAAAAGGAAAGCGTTCACTAAATTGAACTAAAAATGTTGGTAATTATTGGCGTTGCCATTTCGTGGGTGACGACTTTACGTGCAAAAACAAAAGTAATTTTTAAAAAATTTTTTTTCGTCATTAGTGTTTTATAATTAATTGTTAGTATTTAATTGTATGTATATAAAAGGATTTGCAATCTTGTGAAATTAAAGCTATTTTAAGAATACGTAAAATAGATAAAATTTTGTCGGTGTAAATATTCCACATCGGCATCCCCTGACAATGAGTTATAGCATTTTAATTTATTTACACGCAGTAAAAAATAAGGGCTCAGACACAATGAGAAAAATAAAAGGAATAAGACAGAGGAATAAGGAATAAGGCATGTTGCATCTCACTTTAATGTACGTATACTGAAGTGAGATGCGACATTCCTTTATTCCTTTATCTTATTATTAAATATAAGATCGGATTACGAAATATTGCTCTGTCAAGACCAGGACGATGACGTCAGTGCACTGAAATGTAATCAGTGCGCACGTACTTATTGAAGCTGACGAATCAGATTCGGTTGCTAATTGCTATCCAATAAGCGATGATCATTTTCATGAAAGCCGTCTAGCAATTTTGTTGTCAATGGAGTGTGGTAATCCTGAGCAACCTGGGCAACGTGGCGAGAGACGAAAAAACCGGGGAATTCCAGAAAAGGCGGTAGATGTTAGTTTTGTGTTTTGTAGCGAGTGTATTGTCAGTGGCCGTGTTCAGCAGATACAACTGTTGAGTTCGTCTTATCAACACTCTGCGTTGATTGGTTGGTTCTAAAAATAAGAGCCAATCACGTTCGACTGCTACTGAGCGGCTTGGTCTGCTGAACGCGCCCAGTTCTACATTCTACCGGTCACTGCCCACCGGTCGCCTGTGTCTTCAAAATACTGTCGTCTTGTGCTCGTGTATCGAGCTCAAAATACGCTCAATCACGATGGAGGAGATTGGAGTTATGGTATGGTATTGCTACGCCGCGATATTTTTATGTTCTAGCACGATTTCTTCTGCAGATCTTATGTCTGCGCCGTAACGTCAATTACGTCTTAACGTTATCAGCGGATTTTATCCGATTGCTGATAATTTGATTACGATTACGTTATTTATATTAACCTCGAATTTTTTATATTAACTTCGAATTATACTTTTGCAACATTGGCCGCATGTTTAATAATTATATGTCTAATCATTGTACCGAATGATCATTCCATAATTCCGATTGTTTCAGTGGTGTGATGCACTGGAGGAATTGCTCAAATGTCCCGTGTGCTTAGAAGTAGCACAGGGTGTAAAAGACCAATGCGTAAATGGCCACCACATTTGTAATCCGTGCAGAATACGGCTGCAGGTCTGCCCTATATGTAGATCTCCCTTTACGGGAACGAGAAATTTGGCAGTGGAACAAATCTCAACCATATTGCAGGACATAAAGGTATGGTGTTTATTTCTAATACAGCGATAATAATACGAGATAATAATAATGAGAGACAAAAACAATACAAAGATAATACAAGACAATCTTAATTTAGATATCTATTTATTTTTACTTCTCATTTTTCCTTCAAACGATAAAAGAGAAACGAGCAACAAAAGTTTATGCTGAATTTGGCACCTAGAGAAGGAAAAGGATTATATCCGTGTCGTATTGGAACTTGTGTAGTGGAACTACCACATGGACGAATGATTGGCCACTTAAGATATCACCATAAAGATGTATTTTATGAGGTATAGCGCGTATTTTTTTCAAATTTGCAAATGTGCGATTGGAATTATAATTAAACTTTTCAAGATTGTATTTTTGTTATGGTTAATTGTAATTACAGTTCAACGCAAAAGATAATGTATTAAAAAAGAAATGGACTCTGAAGTATATCTTGAATCGGGATTACGATTTTGCTTTTCATATCAAAGAGATGGGCCTGTTTTTCTTGAATATTTCCATAAATCAGATGGGTGATGTGATGGGTTTCTTGCAAATCGCGAACTCCATCTCTGTATGCAAACAATTCACATATACATTTGAAGCAATTGGGACATTTAACGGTACTTACAATGGCCCGGTAAGATTATATCCATTATTATTTGTATAAATAAAGCGCTCACTTCTTTAATATTTAAAAATTAGATTATAATCACGTTTTTATAAATAATTATAAAGATCTCTTCAACGGCATTTTTAAAAGCAGCATATTCAATGTTGAATGTTATTGCCCATAACAAGATAATAATAACGATATATTAAGACAACTTGTGTTTTCAAACAGGTGAAATCATGCAGAATACCGAGGCAAAATTTTTTAATCGACTGTTTGCGCATACGCGAGAATGATATGCACCATCTGATTGACAATAAAAACTGTTTTCACTGTAATCTAACGATAAAACGTAGAGTTGATTACAGAGCAGTCAACGCGCAAAATAATCCAATGCATGCTCCTGACGACATGGTGGATAATTATCCGGATTTTGTGGATGATTATCCGGATTTTGTGGATTATGTGGATGATTATCCGGATTTTGTGGATGATTATCCGGATTTTGTGGATGATGTGGATGATTATCCGG
>NW_020210672.1:37862-77832 GCF_003070985.1 Temnothorax curvispinosus | reverse complement strand
TGGATGATAATGTGGATGATTATCTGGATTTTGTGGATTATGTGGATAATTAAAAGAACAATATAATTTATTATTTCTTATTCTTATGCCAAAAAAGAACGATGATTATTTTATTGATTGATTTGTCTGTAAATTGTGATATTCCTGTACAGACAATTGAAGCTTTATTTCTTAATTCAGCCTAAACCAAAATTTTAATTATTCATTATGTTACTGATGATGCCTATGATTTTATAACTGTCGGATGTAATTTAAGTAGTTTAAGTGTTCATTGAAATAAGAATATGTTTTTAGACTCGTTTTAGTAGACTTACATCGCTCAGTATTGTCTAATTGATAAAATAAAGAAGAGATTGAAAAAGGACTGATTTTATATTGCGGATTGCAGACACAGATGCAATCAGATTACAGATAATACGACAATTTTTTATTGAACGTTTTTAGTGTAACATTTAATTATAATCGCAGTTCTGTTTAAAAAAGAATAGGAAGGGAGAAAAAAGTATCACTTGCCATATTTTTTGCATGGAACACTTCCTATATATTTTTTCAGTAAAATTAATAGAAGTTTTGACGTGAGAATTTCAAGAACTTTATCGCGACGAAACGAAAGAAAACTTCGTGATGTGTATGTATCATAATCACGACGTATGTGATATAACTTACATATAATATTATAGACAGAAAAGTTATTAATGTGTGATACTTCTATATACGAAATAAAGTTATTACATTAAAATCGAGTGTGTTGAAACATAATTGTCGTTCGTCCGTCTGATTTCCAAGTATTACGGTCTCGATATTCAGGGATGTTGTGAAGCCGAGACAGGACGACGCGCGCCGCTCGACCAATTTCGATAAACGGGACGTGTTTATTGTGTGCCTTCTAAATATATCAATTATTAATGATACAAAGTCAAGCGCGCGTCACTTGTGATTTATAGTGTCTACATTTTTTCCTTTATTTCCTGTGTACTAATTAACGTTTCGCTAAAAGCTACCGCATTTCGCACCTAAGCTTTTTTTCTTGTTCCTTTTCTATTTAATCCTATATGAATTAAATACCAGTTGTGAATCGCCATTCGGTAAACATTTGTTTCTCGCTTTGCTTTGTTTAATTTGCCAGAAATCCATTCCAAAAATTGTATATTTCGATCGTCGGGCGCGTCGTTGGTCGGAGCAATCGGAGGAGGGGAATTGGCGTCGCCCGTTATTGGCGGTGGCGCGACGAGTTTACGGTTTACGCCATGGACTTAAGGGGATCCTACAGTGACTGGCGAACTTCCTCGATGTCGATAATGTCAACCTTTCTAATTTTGTTTTCCCTATATCTGTCTTTGTCTAACGAAATGACATCTGTCCTTTTTTCAATTGCTCGCCATCTCTCGCAAGATCCGTGAACTACTGCTGTGACATAATTGCTGCTCTGCGTGAATATTTTTGTGAAAAATATACACGATCGTTTCAAAGCTCTCATTTTTATTCCAGGCTTTCAATCTCAATTTCAAAGGTACGTTATTGTTTGTGCACGTCTTCTGAAGGGTGGGAAACTTTAATTTCGTACATATTACGTATACAACTATTTATATCAGAAAATAAGGTTATGAGATGACAACATTTAAAAATTTTTTTCAATTATTACTAATTATTTGACAATCCCACCCTTCATTAGTACCTCTACTTTACTCCTGTAAAAGGATTTTGCGATCTATAAAGCCGTTTCAAAATGAGAGCTTTGAAATGTAATTGTCGGTAATTTGGACGGCTTTAGCATCCCCTTAAGCCCGTGGCACATAGAAAAACTTAAACAGTAAAACTCAAGCAGTAAGCAAATCAGCCAATCACAGTCAAGAACTTAAGGCACGGCCCTAAGCGGTAGCGAATCCATACCGTTGATTTCTTACTGCTTAAGTTTTACTGCTTAAGTTTTTCTATGTGCCAAGGCCCTTACGTCTCCCCGTTTAAGCGGGGAGCACACAATTCTGCACAACGCATAATGCGTAAGCATAAGAAAATTGATTGGTCTATTTCCTTATGCACATGTGTATGGACCAATCAATTTTCTTATGCTTACGCATTATGCGTTGTGCAGAAGTGTGTGCTCCCCGCTTTACGCGCTATTCTGTCGTTTCCAGCTCGTCAGATAGCGCGGTTTTTGTGTGTGTGAATTTCATCTGACTACATAAAATAGATTTATATTATTACTCGATTTTCACAAGGAAAAGTTTGACATAATAAAGCAGAATGACTGGGCCAAAGCACTCACTTTTTTATTTTCTTGATAAGTTCATCAATGGTGTCCTCATACTTATCAAAGCGGAACTTACTCGACTGCGATACTTATTCATTTAACTTTAATTATTTTTAAGCAACGGTAAAACTTCGAAAAGGAAAGCATTCACTAAATTGAACTAAAAATGTTGGTAATTGGCGTTGCCATTTCGTGAATGACCACTTTACGTGCAAAAACAAACGTAATTTTTTTAACTTTTTTTTCCGTCCTTATAGTATTCTATAGTTAATTGTTGGTATTTAATTGTGTGTGTGTGTATATATATATATATATATATATATATATATATATATAAAAGGATTTGCAATCTTGTAAAATTAAAGCTATTTCAAAAATACGTAAAATAGATACTTTGTCGGTGTAAATATTCCACTTCGCAGCATCCCCAGAGTTATAGCATTTTAATTTATTTACACACAGTAAAACATAACAATAAATAGAATATGAGCATAAACATTTTAAATGCAATATAAACAAGAGTCATTACAGTAGCGTTTTGTCTAAAAAAAATCATGGTAATTATTTACAAAAGGGACATTCTCCCCGATGACCTTGACCTTGACATATGTTATCAAGGTCACCTTCCTGAGAAAATATAGCAGCTATTTTGAGTACTGAGAGGCATAAACGACTAAATCACGTTTTTTTTTAAAGCAGAGAATACTTTATTTCGCGAGAAAGTCGCTGCTTTACCAAAACACAACATTTAAAGCAATAAATTGTTGATAAATTGAAGTCTTTTTGTTAAAGTAGAGAATACTTACAATAGGTTAGATGACGCGCTTTAACAGTATTTAACTAATATATTAGTCGTTTATTTTATGCCTCTCAATACTCAAAATAGCTGTTATATTTTCGAAACTTTTTTTGTTAATAACTTTTTAACGAATAACGACCGCCGGCTAAAAACTTCTGAAGGTCACTCAGGAGGGTGACCTTGACAACATATGTCAAGGTCAAGGTCATCGGGGAGGATGTCGCTTTTGTAAATAATTACCAAAATCATAAGGTATAATAGCCATCATTATAGGCGGAATATTTACGATCTTATTATTATTTTTTTTTTTATTCAAATAAAGGAAAGACCGTGGGGGTAGCCCATGTGGTCATAAAGTAGCAAAACCGAAACTAGTTGTATCACATCAAAACAAAGGAACTATGACTAGATTAACATGAACGCCTCAATAAAAGCGTCCCAAGCAAAAATTAAACTGCGTAATATAAACTCGTAATCTCGTAAGACTTTAAACTCGAAACTGTGTAAGTGTATGAGTGTATGTATAATTGTTCGTGTATGTCCGCGGTGTCTTGAACTCGGTAATGCCGTAGGTGCGTTAGTCGTGGTTAGGCCCAAGGAACTGCGCGGATCACTTCCCCCTGCGGCCTAAGACGATCTTATTGTTAAATATAAGATCGGATTACGAAATACTGCTCTGTCGGGACGATGACGTCAGTGCACTGAAATGTAATCAGTGCGCACGTACCTATTGAAGCTGACGAATCAGATTCCGTTGCTAATTGCTATCCAAGCGATGATCATTTTCATGAAAGCCGTCTAGCAATTTTGTTGTCAATGGAGTGTGGACTCGTGGCAAACCTGAGCAACCTGGGCAACGTGGCGAGCGAGAGACGAAAAAACCGGGGAATTCCAGAAAAGGCGGTAGATGTTAGTTTTGTGTTTTGTAGCGAGTGTATTGTCAGTCCTACGTCCTACCAGTCACCGCCCACCGGTCGCCTGTGTCTTCAAAATACTGTCGCCTTGTGCTCGTGTATCGAGCTCAAAAAAACGCTCAATCACGATGGAGGAGATTCGAGTTATGGTATGGTATCGCTACGCCGCGATATTTTTATGTTCTAGCACGATTTCTTCTGCAGATCTTGTGTCTGCGCCGTAACGTCAATTACGTCTTAACGTTATCAGCGGATTTTATCCGATTGCTGATAATTTTATTACGATTACGTTATTTATGTTAACCTCGAATTTTTTATATTAACTTCGAATTATACTTTTGCAACATTGGCCACATGTTTAATAATTATATGTCTAATCATTGTACCGAATGATCATTCCATAATTCCGATTGTTTCAGTGGTGCGATGCACTGGAGGAATTGCTCCAATGTCCCGTGTGCTTAGAAGCAACACAGGGTGTAAAAGTCCAATGCGTAAATGGCCACCACATTTGTAATCCGTGCAGAGTACAGTTGCAGGTCTGTCCCATATGTAAATCTCCCTTTATGGGAACAAGAAATTTGGCAGTGGAACAAATCTCAGCCAAATTGCAGGACATAAAGGTATGGTGTTTATTTTCAGTTAATACAGCGATAATAATAAGAGATAATAATAATGAGAGATGAAAACAATACAAGGCTAATACAAGACTATCTTAATTTTGATATCTATTCATTTTTACTTCTCATTTTTCCTTTAAACGATAAAAGGGTAACTAGGACAATGTAATATTAAATAAAAGTATTGTTTCTTAGTTATCCCTGCTGAATCCATATCATGCGCTCAATAGAAGAACTCTACATAATAAAATTTGTGTGGCTACTCAAACCGAAGATATTGTCATGCCTTCCACTGCCTGTCAAACTGAACCCGTGACTCAAGCTAAGCCAATTACCCCAAGAAACGAGCAACAAAAATTTATGCTGAATTTGGCACCTAGAGTAGGAAAAGGATTATATCCGTGTCGTATTGGAACTTGTGTAATGGAACTACCACATGGACGAATGATTGGCCACTTAAGATATCACCATAAAGATGTATTTTATGAGGTATAGCGCGTATTTTTTTCAAATTTGCAAATTTGCGTTTGGAATTATAATTAAATTTTTCAACATTGTAATTTTTTTATGGTTAATTGTAATTATAGTTCAACGCAAAAGATAATATATTAAAAAAGAAATGGACTCTGGAGTATATCTTGAATCGGGATTACGATTTCGCTTTCCATATCAAAGAGATGGGTCTGTTTTTCTTGAATATTTCCATAAATCAGATGGGTGATCTGATGGGTTTCTTGCAAATTGTGAACCACATCTCTGTATCCAAACAATTCACATATACATTTGAAGCAATTGGGACATTTAATGCTACTTACAATGGCCCGGTAAGATTATATCCATTATTATTTGTATAAATAAATCGCTCACTTCTTTAATATTTAAAAATTAGATTATAATCACGTTTTTATAAATAATTATGAAGATCTCTTCAACGGCATTTTTAAAGCAGCATTCTGTGTTCAATGTTGAATGTTATTGCCCATAACAAGGTAATAATAACGACATATTAAGACAACTTGTGTTTTCAAACAGGTGAAATCATGCAGAATACCGAGGCAAAATTTTTCAAACGACTGTTTGCGCATACGCGAGAATAATATGCGCCATCTGATTGACAATAAAAACTGTTTTCACTGTAATCTAACGATAAAACGTAGAGTTGATTACAGAGCAGTCAACGCGCAAAATAATCCAGTGCCTGCTCCTGATGACATAGTGGATAATTAAAAGAAACTATATAATTTATCATTTCTTATTCTTATCCCAAAAAAAGAACGATGATTATTTGATCGATTGATTTTTCTGTAAAGTGTGATATTCCTGTACAAACAATTGAAGCTTATTTCTTAATTCAGCATAAACCAAAATTTTAATTATTCATTATGTTACTGGCGATGCTTATGATTTTATAACTGTCGATGTAATTTAAGTAATTTAAGTGTTCATTGAAATAAGAGTATGTTTTTAGACTCGTTTTAGTACACTTACATCTCTCAGTACTGCCTAATTGATAAACTAAAGAAGAGATTGAAAAAGGACTGATTTTATATTGCGGATTGCAGACCAGATGCAATCAGATACAGATAACGCGACAATTTTTCATCAAACGTTTTTAGTTTAACATTTCGTTACAATCGCAGTTAGGCAGTTCTGTGTTTAAAAAAGAATAGGAAGGGAGAAAAAAGTATTACTTGTCATATTTTTTGCCTGAAACACTTCCTATATATTTTTTCAGTAAAATTAGTATCAGAAGTTTTGACGTGAGAATTTCAAGAACTTTATCGCGACGAAACGAAAGAAAACTTCGTGATGTGTATGTATCGTAATCACGACGTATGTGATATAACTTACATATAATATTATGGACAGAAAAGTTATTAATGTGTGATACTTCTATATACGAAATAAAGTTATTACGATAAAAACGAGTGTGTTGAAACATAATTGTCGTTCGTCCGTCTGATTTTCAAATATACGGTCTCGGTATTCGGGGATGTTGTGAAGCCGAGACAGGACGACGCGCGCCGCTCGATCAATTTCGATAAACGAGACGTGTTTATTGTGTGTCTTCTAAATATATCAATGATACAAAGTCAAGCGCGCGTCACTTGTGATTAGTGTCTACATTTTTTCCTTTATTTCCTGTGTACTAATTAACGTTTCGCTAAGAGCTACCGCATCTCGCACCTCTAATACCTTTTTTTCTTGTTCCTTTTCTATTTATTCCCATATGAATTAAATTGCAGTTGTGAATCGCCATTCGGCAAACATTTGTCTCTCGCTTTGCTTTGTTTAATTTGCCAGAAATCCACTCCGAAAATTGTATATTTCGTGTCTCTCGCAGATCTCACATGTGCAATTGAAAAATAACGAATATTATATTACCCCTGTGCATATCATAATGCCTCGAGGAAGACGCTGCGCCTCGGTCAACCTCAGTTATCCGTTTCCTCTCTACATATCTTTTGAGAATTTCGCATATCTCTTGTCGAATAGTTAGGTAATTATTCGCCGTCGCGCACGCTTATGGTTACTTAAATCGGCATACGCTGAACGCGAAATTACACTCTGCTTGGCCTCCTCAGCGGATGCTCCGCGCGTCCCTTCAAGTGGTACCCCCCTCGCGTAGCGACTTCTGCTGCTCCAGAAGCCGCTCTAACGGGGAAGGACCCGGCCCGGACCACAGAGATTGCTGATGGAACCGTGCTTTCACCTGATCTTGATTGGTCGAGCCCGAATTGATTGATGTATTAACGGTATTCCATGTGTTGCCGCTGAACAAGGAGTAAGTGTTGCCAGTGCTCACTGCTTGGGACGGCTTCTGTTCGAGCTAGATAAGAACATTGTTATCTAATTATTCAAGATAGTGTTTATAAAATTTGTAAATTTTATATGCGAAGCAAGAATCACCTAACTTTGACGTTAATTAAACCTTATAATTGTCGTGTATTGAATTAAAATTGTTAAATAATCATGATTTTGAAAGGCGTTATTAATTGCATAACACATAATACTTGATTTAAATATGAAAAGTTAGAGATAGCCTTTATCTTTAATCGAGATTATAAAGATAATTCAACCTATATTGAAAAAAGAATCAAGTAAATGAAAGATAAAATACCTAATCTAAAAACTTTTTTTTTTTTATAAAGTTACAAAAAATATTACAATTCAATAGTTTGACTACGTCATGGATTTCGAACTTCGTTGCGAAGTCTTTCTTTGCAAACTTGCAGGCTTGTGTCGATCTAATATAACTATTTTTTTTAATTATTAACTAACATATTGCAAGTACAAACAAATTTTTTGAGTGCAAAGCTAGTTGAAAAAAATTTTTCTGATGTGTGTCTACTTATAGAAACATTTCTCGTTTATTTGTTTTTTTTTCTATATATTGCACAAATTTTATTGTATATCTGTATAGACATCTACATTCTAAACGACTTACCTCAAACAACCTGGAATCCTCAAAATTATTTCCTGCCACAAGATGTCTGCCATGTTCGGTTTGTTGTTGCGGCTGATAATTTTTGCCCGGTGTTAACGGCACTCTACTCGCCGTATTTCCGACAGTGGCTGAATCGCTCCAGTTCGAGAACGTGTTGTCGTTAACGGTCGAATCCTTCATGTTCATCTGGACCGCCGTGTTACTGGTAGAACCCCACCAGGTAATCGGCGGTTGAGGTGGCCGACTGTCCTTCCACAAGTTAAAATGCTCAGTCGGCTCGTAATTGCAAAACATGTAACTATTCGCAGGCGCAGGTTGCTGTTGCTGTTGCTGCGGCTGACTCTTAGCTACGTTGACCTGATTCGGGAATGCGAAATCTATTGCGTCAGAATTCTTCTTGTAGAACGACGGTGACGGTTGATTCTGCGACAATGGTTGTCCGAAAGCTTGATTCTGATTGAAATGATTGAAGTTCAGTTGGAAATTCGTCGTGTTGGTCGGGCTCTGCGAATTTGTCAGCGTCGTTAGTGGCTGCTGCTGAGGATCCTTTTCATACACCGACAACGCCGATATCATCGCCGACATGTTTGCTATACTCGAACCGTTCACATTTAACTGACTGTGTATGTCGTTCGGTCTGGGATTGCTCTGTATTATGCTCTGCTGCTGTTGCAGCCCCATCGAATGGTTCTGTTGCTCCATACCCATACCTGGTTGCAGTCCCATATTATTCGCTTGCAAACTCATACTTTGCGGTATTATATTTTGCTGAGCAGGTGATCCCAATCGCATGTTCTGCTGCAGCAACTGCCCGGGACTGTGAGACACGTTCGGCATCCTCTGATGCAACGGTCTGCTCTGATTGATCGTATGATGTATTCCGTTAATGCCCTGCGGCATCGCTGGAATCGGCTGGCTGTTATTATTTAACTGCCCTTGCATTTGATAACGCGGCGTGTTTGCCGGTAGCGGTCGATTCGTCATGAAATTCTTGGCGAATTGCGGATTCTGCACGTTGAACGATTGATTCGGGTAACAAACCGGTCCCAATGTCGAGGCCTGTTGACCGCACTGCGCTGTCATTCCAGTGTGCATTTGCGGGAGCATTTGCTGAGCAACTTGCTGAGTTTGTTGCTCTTTGGCTGCCAATTGATTTACTTGAGCGGGCATGGGAATGCTGGGCGGCAACTTAGCGGATCTCTGCTGGCTCTGAATCGATGCGGATTGGTTCTGAACGGCGGCCGGAGCGAGTGGCATCGCCGACAGCCGGTTCTGAACGTTAACGAGGATGTTATTTGTATTGGCAGCTTCGTTAGCTTTCGGCATCTCTGAGATTGGTGTCGGTTTATTTGCAACAGAAGTAATCGGCGGAACGGTCACTACTTTCGCCTTTCTATCATTTTCTTCCTCGACGATCACAGGTGACACGTTCTTAAACGTCACCTGCTTCTCGTTCTCCGCACGACGCATGATCGCCTGCATTGCTATGTTCTGTCGTGGTTTTCTCGCGCACGGAAGAGAACTTGCCTCGCTGCTGCTCGTCTCTGTGGTACTCACTAAGGAGTCTCGGTTTCGTTCTAAGGAACCTTGCGGCTTAAGAATACCCTGAAAAATCTTCTTATCCGCAAGAATATCGATATCAGTTTCCACAGAGCTTTTGCTGCTAGCTGCTTCGGATAATACCGGGCTCATCGAAGTATCGAGCTGCTTATCCTTGTTCAAGCTAAGTTCCTCGAGTTCTTTCATCAACTCGTTGCTGGGACCGGCGCCGTTGCTCAAAGATGTGAATTTGTTATCGCCCGTCTTCTCCTCCGTTGCAATCGAGATTGGCATCGATCCATTGATTTGATACTGAGCGAAGCAATGGCCCAGATGCAGAATTCGTACCGCCCGTAACTTGTTTAATGTTGCGACATCACCCTCCAGCGCTGTATTCGTGAATCTGAGATTTTCGAAACTCTTCTCTAACGGTAAAAAACCTTGAAGGTCACGATCTTCTGGCAGTGGTACTGCAACATCTGTTTCATATAGCATTATATTATAAATATATCAAATTTCACTTTGCGATATTTTAATATACATCTCACATATTCACAAATATAATCTTTAGATTGCAAATTTATTAACACAAATTATTATATTCTACATATAATTTTCTTAATTTTTAAATTAATTTTTATTGATTAAAATATGTAATATGTGAATAAATTATTTTACAAATAACTGCCTGATAATCTTAAATGCAATCCAGTTACTTACATTCATCATATTTAAAATCCACCACACAATTCTGCAAGGCATTCAAAAGTACGCAAAGACTGGGCCAGATCTGTAATCTCGATGTAAAAGCAACTTCTTCCAAAACCGTAGGTTTTATGTTGATCCAATCAAGGCACAGTTTTACTACAGGGAAAAGATAACGTTATCTGTTACTCCAATCTGTTTTATCGGTCAAAAACGTAATTTTTTAAAATTATTACAATAATATAGGTACTTACTAGAAGGCAACGCAAAGTACTCGATGATAGAGTTCTTTATCGTGTACACAGGTAGCAGCAAGGCAGACAAAGTGCCTGCAATTAGGTCCAGTATACAGTCACGGGCGAGCTTTTTATCGTTGACCATTTGCTTGTTCTTGAGCAATTCCGTACTGTCGGTGCCAATCCCGGCTGTGTGTTGCAGAGCGTATAGATTAATCACCAACATCTGTACGAGCATCCACGAACTGAAACTTTCAGTAGCTACCAACGCGGTGAGCGTTTCCGTCAATTGTTTGCTGTACGAGCAGGCCAGCTTCAAATCGCCAAGAACGTGGATTATTCCGTGCAGCTTCAGAAAAACAGCGATGTATTCCTGAGAATTCAATTTGGTCTTGCCGTCGATATTGAAAGATTTGTCGTTCAAAGCGGAGGACAGAGTCGTGGCGAGATTTGCTGTAGCGACTGGGAAAGGATGTTTCACGGCTACCGAACGTGCGTAGTGAAACACAGTGCCCAATTTATCACCACGGGAAGCTTCTAGAAGCGCCAATTGATTATACGGCTGCCCGCTGGATGGTGATAGCGAGACAGCGTGTCTGTAGAACATCTCAGCTTGTTTGCTCTCATTTCGGTACCGTGCGATATCGCCCAAATGTACAAGGCAATATTGGCAGGCATAAAAACAAGAAGATTTGTGAGGTGGAGATAATTTCTCAACGGCCTTCCATGGTGACGTACATCCGTACACATAACCTTTCCTGCAAAAATTGATCACATCCTCCTGATAGTATATACTTTTGATACATACAATAGATCTAAATTTATTAAAATTTATTCAAAATACTTGTGCAAAAGGATGGCTAGTTGACATCTCACATATAATATTATGAACCTTGGGAAAATATTCTATTCCAATAAAAACAAAGAGTCTGCAAAATATGAATTTAATCTCGAGATAACAGAGCATAAATAAAAAGCAGTATTGTGTCGTTTCTCTTAAAAGATAAAAATTTTCAAACAATAACAACTATAATAATCAAAGTTTAAGGAGTGATGCATGATTTCATGTGAGAGCAATTAATTTATAATTCGTAATTGATAAGTCCCAGGTAGAATTCTATCTATTCCTCGTTTATACAAGATAAATTGATGATTCTGAGTAGAGGATATGGTAAAGAATAATCCAGACCTCCATATTTCAATAAATAAGTTAAAAAAAGCACAAGTGTGGCCCTCCAGAGTAAGTAAATGAAACAAACAAGCCTGTGCAAAAGACACGTACCTTCTAAACGGTAGGTCTAAATCAAATACAGTGCAGATTTCTTGCAGCAAGGTCAGGTAGAAACCACTGGCCGCTTCTAGGCACCAACTGAGCAATGCCTGTGACTCGCCTCGCTTGGGATTCTTCCTGTCCTTGGCCTGCGACTGCAGAGTCACTATATAATTCTTAAATCCAAGACTCCACAGCTCCTGCTCGACCTTCTTGTCCAGGGCGTACTCCAGATCCAGTATGAGGACCTGCTGATATATCTTTTGCAGCTGTTGCTGACACACCCAGGCATCGTTGTCGTTAAGCAGGTCCTTGCAGCGTTGGACCTTGTCCTTTAACGGTTCCGCTTTCCTGTCAAAATTCATTTCATGCATGTTAACGGGACGGCAAAGCCGAGAGACGGATTTATGTATTTATAAATCAACCCGCGATTGACGACACATTCATAATTAATCGAAATCTTACTTCAGAGCCTGAACGGCTGCCTTTAGGCCCATATTCCGTCCTCCCTGGCGGTCAAATGTAACGTCCTTCACCTGCACAATTCGTCACGCTGTTAAGAGTCATCCTAATCGTGGGGGGCAGGAGGAATTTAGCTTCGCGGGGGCTTTAATTTCGCAAAAACTTGACGATCAATCCCTATCTTAACCTCTCATCGGAGATCGCTCCGATTCTCGACCGCGACCGCCTGTCGGCTAATTACGCTTGGACGGGGTATGGAAAGAAATCGCGGACAAACGTACGTTTCGTCATCATCGAGCTGGATGGGGAAAAAATCGCCTGTACAACGATGCGATCGGAGGAAATCGCGACGCAATTGCTCTCGCGCTCGGCAGAAAGTTGACTAAGTGGCCGCCATTTTTTTCTTTCCCCAGCGCGCACCGAAAGCACAAATAAGCGCAGCTCGTCGCGAAGTGCGCGACGTAACCCTAACCTGACCTAACGATTTAAATGAAAAGAATTTATTTTCGCCGAATGTTTTCCTTCGCGAAAGTGAAAGAGTGAAAAAGATCGTGACGAAAAGCGATGCTTCACGCGAAAGCTTTCGTTGTTCGCCACAAAATATTCGTGGAAATAACAAACGGAGAAGCATCAATGTAGGTTAGGTTAGGTTGACGATCCAAGAGACGGCGATGCGCGCATGTATGTGTGCATGACTTTTTTAGCTGGTATAAGCGCAGGTGTAACTGGCGGAGGCGAGGTGGAGATTTAATTTGGCGGCAGAGAGTTGAAAAAGTGATGTCGGAATGACGGTCAACGTTTCGCCGGTTTCGCCGATCGCGTAGCTCATCGCTTTCTACGCCTCCAACTCCAACGTTGGCGAGAGTTAATTCACCAAATTAGCGATTCATGTCACAGCAGAAAGATGGAAAGATAACGTACTTTCGATAAAATACTTTTTACTAATGCGTCTCTGCATACCGGTACCTTCTTGAACATATATAATTTATATTTACGATACGATATATTATATTGTTTTGAATGCCGTGAGGTTAGGTACATGTGTCGAGCAAAATGAGCGTTATCGCGAGGCCGCGTTTCAGCGGGTATTTGAAATCCCTTCGGTATCTGTGGCAACGGCAAGTAAGTAATTATTCTTCCACAATTCTATCTACAAAGCGTTCTTGAAGTTTCAAGTCTCACACTTAACTTTTTCTCAGAAGTGTTTAGCTTTCGTTTGAACTCTTTTCTTAACAATACAGCATAACAATTTGTAGAGAGGTTTAATAAATTCGCGTTAAACCTCTGATAAAAATGATTCTTAAATCATAATTTAATATAAAATTTTATTATTAATGATTTTATTAACCTGTTATTTCTGTTTCTTTGCTTATTTCAGCATAGCACAACAGTGGACTCGACCAGGACTAAGCAAGAAAATCTGGAAGCTAGACAGAGAGAAGTCATGGCACGTGGCCTCCCAAAACGAAAACGTATAAAGGGCGTCAGTCAAATCTTTCTGATTGCCTCTGGTAAGGGTGGCGTTGGAAAATCGACCACCGCTGTGAATTTGGCAACTGCCCTAAAAATTATCGAGCCAAAGAAGTCCATCGGATTGTTGGACGCTGACGTTTTCGGACCCTCTGTACCTCTGATGATGAACATACACGAATCACCTGTACTAAATCAAGACAATCTTATGGAACCTCTTGTAAATTATGGTGTAAAATGGTGATTAATTGTCAGGCCCTTTCAAATGAACGGATCGATGGGGTTGTACTCTATAATTTTGTATTTCACGCGCAGTATGTCCATGGGATTTTTAATTGACGAGAAATCACCGGTAGTTTGGAGGGGACTCATGGTGATGAGTGCGTTGGACAAGCTAGTGAATCAGGTGGCATGGGGACCGCTCGATTATCTCGTGATTGACACTCCTCCTGGAACAGGGGACACGCATCTCTCTCTGATCCAGACACTTTTTATTGCCGGCGCGTTGCTGGTGACGACGCCACAAAAAGTCGCGCTAGAGGTGACCAGGAGAGGTGCGAATATGTTCAAGAAGTTGAACATTCCTGTTGCTGGTATCGTGGAGAATATGAGCAGCGTTACGTGTCCAAAATGCATGACGGAGGTGCCTCTCTTCGGCAACGCCACGCTCTCGTTAGCTAAAGAACTAGGTAATAAACTATTATCAATTACATTATTTCATAATTATTAATAAGATGTAACTGAACCGAAGGTATTAAATTATAACAATATACAAATGTTCATATATTATGAATGATATATTAATGTCTTTTTCGTGGCTTGTTACAGATGTGGATATTTTACAGAAGGTACCGATGCACGAAAGCATCGCGGAGAGTTCGGACAGTGGTAAACCGATTGTCCTGGTGGCACCAAAGAGTAGACAAGCAGAAACTTATAGGGAATTAGCAGAACGTGTTGTTGCATTTTTAAATAAGCAGGAAATAAATGAAGAGTGATAAAACAAGAATCTCTAAAGAAACATTTTCTTCTATCTTTTTGCAGTATATTAATAATTATGGGGGAAGACTCGTCTCTTTGACCCCTTTTTTTGATAATTTTTTATAAAGAACTGAGAGTATTTATTGAATTCTAATAAAATACATGATAATGTTGACGATCAAATGTACAAGAAAAAATTTTTTTATAGTAGAAAAAATACTCGCTGCAGCTGCTCGAAGTTGTCGTCTAGATTTTGCGCGGGAGAATGCCCAGGGCCTTGTAATGAACTGAAATCAACGAACCAAAATTATTTCGTTAAATTATGATCCTCCGATGCGCATGAACCTAAATTTAGCAAAAAAAAATAAATTCAAAAATAGAGAACGTTTTAAAAAAATTTCACGATTTTTTTATAAACAAATAACCAAAAATAATATTTATTATAAAAATTTTAATGTATATTTAGGTTCATGCGCATCGGAGGATCATAATTTAACGAAAAAATTTTGGTTCGTTGATTTCAGTTCATTACAAGGACCTGGGCATTCTCCCGCGCAAAATCTAGACGACAACTTCGAGCAGCTGCAGCGAGTATTTTTTCTACTATAAAAAATTTTTTTCTTGTACATTTGATCGTCAACATTATCATGTATTTTATTAGGATTCAATAAATACTCTCAGTTTTTTATAAAAAATTATCAAAAAAAGGGGTCAAAGAGACGAGTCTCCCCCCTTAAAGATTAACATCAATATTTTCTAAAGTATTACACTGCGCCATGCTTTTGGATATATGTACATGTGTCTTTTAAAAAAAGAGAAAATTACAGATAAATTTTTTTATCTGTAATTACAAATAGTCGTTTTTAAATAATAAGTTATAATCTTTTTACAATGTATATGTATATTTAAATAAGAATATATATGTAGTGTCAATTTTTTCTTTTGGTTTTAAATGTTCTTTGCAGCTAATTTTTTTTATTATTTTTCCTTTTCTCTCCAACGTCTAATTTAAATACCTATTTCATTTTAAGTGCAGAAGATATAATGCGGTGTATCTACAACGAACAAATCTATTGTCCATTCCCGCTGCATCTGCAGTCCGTAAGTGAGTCTTTTAAGGGTACTATTTTATTTGTCATACAAATTTTTCAAGCATAGTAAGTAATTGGCTACAAAATAAAAAATTTCTAAAGACTCAAGAACTTTTCTATTTTGTAGCCAATCACACGCTTGAAAATCTTGTACATACGATAAATGAAATAATACCCTAAAGCGTTTTTTTTTACGTTAACTTAAATGTATTTAACAATTATCAGAACCAAGCAATGTAAGAAACGTTTTGGCAATACTTTTTAGAATTCTAATTTTTTAATATACTCATTTAATCCCGCGTAATATTTATTTACAAATGATATGATTAACAATGTAAGTATAAACGATATTCGATGCTGTAGTTTTGATGAATAAAATTCAACGTTATATATATATTTTTATATGTTTCTCGCTATTTAACATCAATTTTGATCGCGTGACCTATTTATGTCCATTTCTATCAATGCAGATTATAACTTTAATTTCGGTTTAACTTGCTTTTTATCATTGTTTAATTCTTAAGCCTTTGTGTCCACGATGCTAGAAATTATTTCGAGATTTCACGAGGAAGAGCTATTAACCAACCGCATTGGTCAATTGGCTGAATTGTTTAAATGTGATTGGTCAATTCTTTTTCCGTTCGAGATCTCGGAGCGATTTAGAACTAGACAAAGATAAAAAGTAAATTAAATCGAGATCAAAGTAAATCTGCATTGATAGAAATGGACATTATAAAATTAGAAAAAGATAAAAAAGTAAATTAAATTGATTAATGGATATTGAACACGCCGAAAAACGAATGTCGGAGCGCCAGCGTGAATCACGTGCCTTTAATCGCGAGAATAGAAATCGATCGTGCCGCCATTTTTTCCCATGTCGCTGCATTGCGAACGGGGCTTGCCGTCGCTGCGATCGGACTTGAGTTGAGCGTCCCGTTGGTGTCGGCACGGTCGGCACTCTGCTGTTTCCTCAATTTTGGCGGGCCGGATCGGCGGACAGTGCTCTGCTCCTCAGTTATCTCTCGAATTAACGAATTTACGAAGCATAAATGATGGCAGACAAGGACGGCGGTAAGGATACATGTATTTTCGACGACAGTTTCGACCGTGCTCGCCTCACTTTTTCACGAAAACAAACAAACGTTTCGGTCGGCGATCTCGGAAGGACGCTCCGACGAACCGACACGATGCCGCCTCTCCACCGGGTATACACGGCACGGTCTTTCCTCTACACCGTCGCGCGGTCGGAAGCGTGCAGGGGAAAAATAAAATAAAAAATTCGAACGACGAGAAATAGCCCGCTCGTGTTTCGATAAATCCCGCGTCTCCGGAACCGGTCCGTCGAGCATGATGTGCGACGCGATGTGCGGTTATAATTTGCCACCATAGTATATATATATATATATATATATATATATATATATGTATATATAGATATACGTATATATATGTATAATAATTAACGGCATCCCTAAACAATGGGTCTGTTTTCTATTGCTGAACTGGCTGCACTAGTTCAGAGTTTATTTTTTTTACTTCACATAAACTAGTGCAGCCAGTTCCAGCAATAGAAAACAGACCCAATGAATACGTAGAGATCGTTTCTCGCGGACCGGACCGGTCGTTTGAATGCATGCGTCTACGAGTGTTGAGAAAATTCCGGCTGACACGTTAAATTGAAGACGGATCTCATTGATAATGACGACTATTCCTTTGATTTTGCCGCGAAGTACTCGTAATTAAATTAATATTGAAACTTCAATATTTGTATAATAAATGTACATCTTATTTTAATTTTGAAGTATGTACGATTAGTGATAATTAAAATTTATACACACCAAAGGGTGTGCAATAGTAATGAATTACGGTACAAATGGCGAGAGAGCATGGTTCTCCTTGTAAAGATAGATTTGTAGAATACATGATCTTCGCTTGGTTGCACAGTCTTTAGGAACAATGATTTTGAACGTCTATAGTCGATTGTATAGCGAGACTTAGCGATACTTGTTTATATTTGTGTGTGTGTGATTAGACATTTCTTATGAGCAACCTTAAAGTTTGTTTATCTGACATTACTTATTTGTTCTCGTAACGTTCTGGCACCTTCATCTCTGCCGCTTAGTTCTCACCCGATCCTTCAATGTGGAAACACGTCAGCGCCGTTCATTTCGCGCACACGCAAATATTCTTGCGAATATTAATGTGAATAATCACCCAAATGTGAATCAAGACCTAAATTTGGAATGGCGTTTTGTTGTGAACGATTCTACATACACAAGAAACCTATATCAATTGAGATCAGAAAAGTTGAACCGAACACAGTCGCAAGAGCTAAAGTCGAATAGGATCGAAATAGTCGAGCTGGGCAATGTCGCGGGAACTGAGCCTTCTGCATCAATTGAGATCAGAAAAGTTGAATCGAATACAATTGAAAGAGCTGAGTTGAATAAGATCGAAATAGCTTAGTCAAATAAGACTAAAGAAGCTGAATCAAATAGAATCGAAGAGGACGAATCAAATTATATTGATGTAACAACTATAACAGGTGATATTAAAAGAGTTCGACCGAGATATATGTATACAACAGGTGATTGTTATAGACTTTTATCCTAATTGGTACACAAGTTTAATCATATGCAAAATCCTATTTCTTAAAAACTGTGCAACCGGTCGAAAAGATCAATCGTGTGCCTTTCACGTTTGAAAACTTTTGAAAAACTCGTCATTTTTACCGGTATTACATTTTGACCTTCTAATCCATTTGATATTTTTTTTCGTCCGTCGTGTCTCATCGATTGTTTATATATATACACATATATATTAAATAATTTATAACATGTCACGTCTAATAATTGAATTTATATTATCTCATATTTCTTTTATTCGTGTATTTTGTAAGATGTAGCAATGTCATGCGAGAGGAATGAAAATTTAAGCGCCGCTGTTTGTTCAGAGGGCTTTGACGACGCCGTAGAAGAACGTATTATCAATGAGGAGTACAAAATATGGAAGAAGAATACACCATTCCTCTACGATCTTGTGATGACACATGCTTTGGAGTGGCCGTCTTTAACCGCTCAATGGCTGCCTGATGTCACTAGACCGGAGGGAAAGGATTATTCAATCCACAGGTTAATTCTGGGCACTCACACCTCCGACGAACAAAATCATTTGCTCATCGCTAGCGTTCAGCTGCCAAATGAGGACGCGCAATTTGATGCTTCTCATTACGACAATGAAAAGGGTGAATTTGGTGGGTTCGGTTCTGTGAGTGGAAAGATCGAGATCGAGATCAAGATTAACCACGAGGGTGAAGTCAATAGAGCGCGATTCATGCCGCAAAATCCATGCGTGATCGCGACAAAGACCCCCTCCAGTGATGTACTGGTATTTGATTATACTAAACATCCCAGTAAGCCGGATCCCAATGGGGAATGCCATCCGGATTTGAGGTACTTGGGCGATGATATGTTAAACAGATATAAATAGACGGAGCAGATACTTATATCAGTATAATTTTTATTGTATTTATTGTATTTATCTAAATGTTATTGCAGATTGCGAGGACATCAAAAGGAAGGCTACGGACTTTCATGGAATCCGAATCTCAATGGATATTTACTTAGCGCGTCTGATGATCACACAATTTGTTTGTGGGATATTAATGCCACACCGAAGGAAAATCGTGTTATCGATGCGAAAACTATATTTACAGGGCACACAGCCGTGGTCGAAGACGTCGCTTGGCATCTGCTACATGAATCATTATTTGGTTCGGTTGCTGACGATCAAAAACTTATGATCTGGGACACCAGGTAATTGTTGTCTTTATCAATAATACAATTAATAAATTTTTAATTAATTTCTAGGTAGATTATATTTATTTTAAGAGTCGTTTGAGAGTACAGATTTAAGCTTAAGACAAAAATATTCATAAACTTAGTTTGTAATAAAAAATTGAGAGAGCAATATTCTCTGTTAATTTATAAAACTAGCATTTTGCCAATATAATTGATATTAATGTCACTAAGATTACAATTGTTTAATGTAACGTATTGCGAAACGCATTGAAGTATATTATATCGTTAAATTTTTTATATTTGCAGATGCAACAATACTAGTAAACCGAGTCATACTGTTGATGCTCACACCGCTGAAGTAAATTGTCTGAGTTTCAACCCATATTCTGAATTTATATTAGCCACTGGCAGTGCGGATAAGACTGTAGCGCTTTGGGATCTGCGAAATCTCAAGTTGAAGTTGCATTCATTTGAATCACACAAGGATGAGATCTTCCAGGTTCAATGGTCGCCACATAACGAAACGATATTGGCAAGTAGTGGTACAGACAGACGGCTACATGTTTGGGATCTTAGCAAGATTGGCGAGGAACAGTCCAGCGAGGATGCCGAAGATGGGCCGCCCGAACTTCTGGTAATTACGCTAATAAAACTTATTTCGCGAATAACAAAATTAATAAATGATCAAAAAAATCTCGAAAAAAATTTCGTAACTGTTCTTTCTAGTTATTTATTTATTTTGTTTCTTCCAATATATAATATTATTCGATTCTCTGTAAATTTTTAAGTTTTAAGAAATATATGTATTATTATTTGGAATTAAAGTTTTCTAAATAATCTTCAAAATATTTTTACAGTTTATACATGGAGGTCATACCGCGAAGATCAGCGATTTTTCATGGAACCCGAACGAACCGTGGGTCATCTGTTCAGTGTCGGAGGATAATATAATGCAAGTGTGGCAAATGGCGGAGAATATTTATAACGACGAGGAACCCGAGACACCCGGAAGCGAGATTGAAACTGGCGGCTCATAACGCGAAATATAATACACCACATTGTTTTGAGCTATCGATGCTCCCCGACTGAGGATTATAAGCGCAGCCCTAGTTGCGCCATGTTGTTGAACATCTCGGTGTAATGAGTTTGAAGACATTCCCTCTCACCAACGAACAATAATTCTTGCCTTTGATTACTCATCCAATTAAATTGTAGGAGAAATGTAAATAGAAAAAAAAAAAACGAGATTATTATTTCAAAAGTTCATATTTTCAAAAGTTCGGCGAATGCATCGTGGAGATAAATGCATGCTATTTTATTGGATTTGACTAAACGTGTTTCTATTTTTCCGAAATTTTGAAAGAAATTAAGAATAATTTCAAATATTTCGAAAGAATAAAAATGGCGAGTATTATTGTTTTACGGTGACAAATTGGCTATGTTAACAATGAATAAAATTAATTAGCTGGCTAAATAGCTGTAATAATAACTGCTAGTTACACCAGTTATGAGCCATCTTCGTACGAAAATACTATTCTCTGTCACAGCGGAAGAGAGCTCAAATAAGACTAGGGGATGCCAA
This sequence comes from Temnothorax curvispinosus, assembly GCF_003070985.1. Classification (NCBI taxonomy): domain Eukaryota; kingdom Metazoa; phylum Arthropoda; class Insecta; order Hymenoptera; family Formicidae; genus Temnothorax; species Temnothorax curvispinosus. The sequence continues at coordinate 56,664 of NW_020210672.1, read as the reverse complement.
GTACTTTTTCTACTTCGTTTTAAGCGTGAATAAAGAAATGATGTAAACTCGAGTGGTGTTTAATTCAATTTACGCTTTTCCCAGTTTTATTATTTTTGCGATTTCTCTATAATTCTCATTATTTTAAAATAATATCTAATTAAAAATCTAAAATAATTCTCAGGTTCTATAGTGAGCGAGAGATTGTTATCCGTCTCTAGAATTATTACAATACCCAGAAAAATTATTTTTAACGGCTGACAATTTTTTTTATCTGTAGCAGCAAACAAGAAAACAAGAAAATCATCTTTACATCGTCATTGTACAAATCCTATGGCATGCGCTTTATATTATATAATGGTAGAATTAGCGTCGGGTCAATTATTTTCTTGGCACTTTGCAAATATAATAGGAACGTGCATTATTTTAGAAATAAAATATACGTATATATATGTATATGTGTATATAGAGAGACTTTGTTCCCACATTTTATAAAGCCGTTTGTGAAAGCTCGTTGTATATTTGCGTGAGTAAGGATCCGTTGAAGCTGTTCAGCGATACACCGTCCTCGCTGCCAATATTCGCAATTCTGAAAAAGAAGTAGAGTGCTCATATGTGTTGCCCCTTCAATTGAACTCACATTTATTAATCAGTGCAATTAATTGATCGTTCATTACCAAAATCTGCGCGTTAAATGGACATCGCTTATAGAGCGTGTCTTATGCCAGCTGCGCATGCGAAACAAATTATTTCCAACGCCAATAATTATTTATATATCGAATTCGAATACATGTAAGTAGATTTTCATATATTAAATTATAATTTTCTTGAAGTTCTCAAAAACTCACCCTTTTCCGGCGTCTTGCCGTTTAATTCCGTCGAGCAGGCTCATTATGGAGGGTGTCAGGGTCGGACGAAATACCTGAAATAGTCGCGTTAATTTTGTTGGAATTGAGTTGGCTTTAACTTCAAATTACTCAGATTGAAACCAGGTACTCACAGTTACGGCCGTGCATCGCATCTCGCGGAGATCGATATTCCTGAAAAGATCATGGATCAGCAACTCCTCTATGCTGGTAAAATGATTTTCCGACTCCGTGAATATCAATTCCAGAAATCTCACGACCTGAAATTGAAATACGTAGCGCATATATTCTCATTGTATGAATAGACCACACCGAGTTGTTATTGCGATCGATTCTACCTGCGGATACATTTCGATCTCTGATAACTGGACGGCAGATGGTCTGAAGGTACATAATTCGTAGCCGGCGCACATTTCGAATAGCATGTGTCCTGGTAATGTAAAAATTAGTTTTATTAAAAATTATTTATTAAAAATTAAATTTGAAAATTAAAATAAAATTTTATTGAAAAAATGCAACATTAAGCTCGGTTAAAAAAAAAATTATATTGAAAAACTGGTATTTTATTAAAATATATCACCGAAAAGATTGTGTATACAAAATTCTATATTAAAATATTACAAAATACAAAGATCTAATTTAAAATATTATTAAAGTCGTATATCCTGCCAGAAGGTAGATATAGAAAGTGATCATAAAAATTGTATTAAAAAAGTATTTCGCCGACGCTTATTATATTAATAATTAAAGAGTTGATTTAAAATTCTTTTGAAAAGCTTAGCATCGAAGAATATTGTTCTTTACCGAAACATATAATATCAATCGAGGTGGCATGCGTTAATCGGGACGTCACAATGGGATGTATGCGACTGGTGAAGCCTAGAAGAGTGTTCTCCAGACCGGCTAGTCTCGCAACGCCATTCTGAATCACCACGTTGCCCGAATGGAGATGAGTCACCGTGGGGAATCCTCGTTCCTTCAGGAACACCAACGCTTCCAATATTTGGCGTCCCATTCGTTGCACTTGCGGTAGTGTGAGTCCCTTGCCTCGCGCATACTTGTGAGTCCAATCCTCATTCCAGCAGTTTCGCTCAATCTGCCACAGGACAGTATTTTTATTAAGACATCCTGTCCTCAGGAATCTCAAATATACAGAGAAAAATTATTTGCGTTATTATATAGCGATTGCAAATAAATGACCTTCGATTATCTAAAATGGATCTTACATTATTCGAATTTAATCGATTAAGTAAAGTTTAATTTGCTTGATATTGGCAAGAAGATGGAAAGAATGGTATCTAATAAAATTTCGGTTAAGGGGAAAAGTGAGTAAAACAATTAGTTTCAGATCGATCAAGAAGTGCGAAGATAAAGTTCGTACTTCTTTACTCTTCTGAAGGGCTGAATCCATTTCTACGTCACGAAGCACTTACGCCGTGTATTAGATCCTTAAGGCTGCCCTGATTGATGGGTTGCACCAGGACGATGTACGTTTGGTCCTCATACTCGAGAAAATCGACGTGAAAGACAGGGCAGATGTAGGGATGTTGTAAGGCCAGGAACAGATTGTTCAAGATGTCCTTGGTGGAGGGACAGACAGTCAATGGACAATTCTGATTCAACGGCACCAAAGTCAGCAATCTGTCCGTCTTCAGCGACGTATCTCTCACCATGAACCAATACTTGTCTACTCTCGATCCTAAAGGTACATGTTTTAACAATATTTTAACAGTTGCACACATCAGCTTTCTCTTTTATACAAAGTTTCTCGAAGACAGCCAGTAAACGTTAACATGAAAAAGAAAATTTAAGTCTCTGGACATAAAATCGTATGATTATCGATTTTTTATCGGTATCGGGGTAATTCCTCCTTTAATTTTCTAGCTTCTTAGATTTTTTAATTTGTCCCCATTTTACTACTTTTTCATTTCTACTTCGCTTCGTTGCAGTCTTATCGAGGAATGCCTTACGATTTCAGAACACCTTGTATATCGTTTATTTGGCACTTCGACGGCTTCGACGGAATCACAAGAGCGAAAAGAGAGCTCACCGATGTTATTGAGCTGTTTGATGAGAGCGAAACGTGACGTTTTCCCGATGTAGTCCTGGCAGATTGATAAAGCACGATCGCGGGATTTCTTTTCCATCTCCATGTACTCGACTCCATCCTCGCTGACAGATTTCGAGCCATGATTCAGCGCTGTGTAACGGCCGTTCCTGTTGGGAATACGCAAAATTCTATTTTATCATGCCTCCTTATTTAAAGCCCTTTTTATTTCTCCTTTCTCTCTTTTTTTCCGTCCGGTTTATCTCCGAGAAGACAAAATGCAGGCTTTGTAGCCTTATTTTCATTAACGATTTAATCATCTTAAAAACATTTAGAATTATTTTGGACATTTCGGATCTGCATGCCATCAGAATTCAGAATCTAATTATTAAGTACCCACTGTTTTAAAAAGTTTCCGCAGTCACTAAAGGCTATAATAATAATAAATGAAAAATAATGTAAATGACCAGATTTCTAAGAAGACAGCAAAATAAAGCAACAGATAAGTATCTGTACATATATATTGTAACGTATTTCAAAAAGTTTCCATGATTAACAAAGGGATATTGAAGGAATAATAACGAACGAAAGAAATGCAGATTGCCAGAGCTTTAAAAATACAGCGGAATAAAATAACGCGTATCCGTGTATACATAATTTATACGGGTCGTTCTTAATCGTCTAAGAACTTAATATTATTTTTCATATTTTATATATCATTTATATGTAAAAAAAAAAAAAAAAAATAATAAAAAAAAAAAAATAAAAAAAAAAAAAAAAAAACGTTTTCTACCTGCTGTTGAAAGGTCCCGTGGGGCTTTGCGTTCGCCTAGGCAACTCTTGTGCATTATCGCGCCTCTGGCAGCAACAAAAGCGGATTAGATTTGCGAGCCACGGATTACGGTGCGGTCGCGTATCAAAGCGCCACGTTGCTCTGAGGCTGCAAGGGGTTTCATCCAATAATAAAAAAATTAAAAGAAAAAACAGAAAGAAAGAAGAATCGCCACAGTGGTTATATGTATATTATCAGCCGGCCTTAATGTGGCTTGCATTTTCCCACGCAAGGACATGGTAATTGAATTAACGCAATCGCGTTACATGTACCGAGTGTCCCGGGACTCCATCTCGTTCTTAATTATCGGAGAACGATGTAAGCCGTTTCGACATTTCAAGAATGATGAAGAGGATCTTTTATCCCTTAACACTCTTTGCATTTGCATGGCTTTGCTATTACCTGCGCGTTGGAACACGGAAATTTCCGTCCACTCGATGATCGTTCGCCGAAGGCTCCCGATGAATGTCCGGTTGCGCACAACTCATTACTGACCGGGCATTTTCACGAAACGACGTGAAAAAAAAAGATTATCGTATGAGAAACGATTTATTATCGTACAACGCCCGTGACGACAAACGCGCGAAAGCGAAAAATACAACGATAAGAGCTGAGTGACGATAAGAGCTGAATGTCTGAGGTATTTTCGACGGACTCGCTCTTGGTTTACAAACAGAGACGCCCAAGGATGACACAAATAATTGAAGCGGCTAGTTTAATAGGATATACAATGATGTCAGCGGACAATATTAGATCTGCTATTAGGCGGAATGCCGTTAACGCAAACGGGGAAAATCATTATTAATGTAAAGCGACAATATTGACAATAATTATCCCTGTGCTTGTTGATTTCTCGTCGCAGCAACAAGTAATAGCTGGTTCAGCACCGTATAAGCACTATTGCTATACGTGTGAATAATATATATCCCAAGGAGATAAACCGGCTCATCGGAGGAATCATATCTCGCCTGCTGGAGGAGAATGGCTGGGGATCGAGACGTTGCGATTCATATTTTAGGTCTTGACACAATTCCTTTCCTCACGAATGTCTCTACCGAATGTTGGTTGGAAGATATGAAAGGAAATAACTTCAACCGATTTTCTTATAAAAAGTCATTTCTGAAATATTTAAATTTCGGAATATATTAATCATCTTTCCAGGATGTAATTCTATTCTTTTAATTTTGTAACGTTTTGTAACTTTCGTAAGTTGTAATTTTACAACTTTATAACTCTATCATATTGCCTCTACGAGTCTATAATTGTACAGTTGTGCAATTCCGTAATTTTATCTTCAGCCTTAATTTCACAGCGCCCCGTAATGTCTATTTCCACAGTAACTTCATAATCTTCAAACTTTTTGAAGCTCTATAATCATATAAAATACAACTCCATAATTCTCCCTGGTTGTTCTACAAAATCCATAGTTCATAAATTATGGATCCTGTCTCCGCCGGTTAATTTTAACCGACCCCGAATCCGGCGCGAGACCGGCGAGACTATAAAGGCCGACGAAGATGCACGGTCTTTTCACCCCTGAAATACTCACTTGACGTCTCCCTGATCCTTGTATCCCCGTGCCGCTGACACGCGGCTGAAGAGCAGCCGCGCCAGATTGTCCAGCTTGTTCGCCAGCTGATGGCCCTTGTCGTCCTCGCTCTCATTCTCGTCCTCCGTGCTCACGCTGCGACCACGTCGCAACGAGCCCCGCGCGGTGCTCATCGCCCTGGGGTTCAGCTCGGTGGCACTTTGCGTCCTGCGATTGACGGCGCGGCGGCGGCGACGGGTGCTCGAGTGACCGGTACGATGCTGACAGAATCTGTCGTGACCGGTCACCTCCGACTCGCGGTTCCGCTGCCCGTCACCGTCGTCCTTCTTGTTTAGGCTCTGATAGAGGTTGAACATCGCTGCGCCGCGATTACCTTGGCGAGTGTTGCTGTTTGATCCCGGCGCGCCTAAAAATTCATTTTGCCATCCTACCTTTTTAAACTTTAATCCCCGCAAAAGCACTTTGGCGAATGGATCGCCAAGCTTCGCTATTTTCATGTTTTTTTTAAGTAAAATTGCTGTGTAAATATTTTACGAGAGCTGATTGTTTTACACTGTTAAAGGATGAAGTTTTTAAACCAATACCTTGAGTTAGATAACATTTTGTTATTTTTAACTGCTGTGTGTCGAAACAAAACAGTGTTATTTTAACTCTATTGGTCTAGTTAAATTAACATTGTTTTAGTTAAATTAATGACCTGTTGCGTAGGAGCAGTGGCGACTTATAAGAACAGTTAAAAATAACTCAAATTGTGTATAATTTAACCCTATGAAATTAACAGTTCAGTGTAGGTATACATTCTTCATGATCTTCTTACATGATGCTGATTATACTGTTGCATAAATATGACAACAGCTATTGGATTTCCAAATAAGAGTCAAGTAGACACAACACTTAATATAATAATGATTATACTAAAAATAATTAATGAATAATTAATAATTAATGTTTTCCAATTTCTTCAAATGCAAGCAATTTCCTTTCAGAGGAAATTTATGATATGGCGATTTTTAAACTGATAAACTCTCTGATAGAAAAATTACTTTTTCATTGCAAAGATAAAACTGAAAATTTCATTATACATTATTTTATAGATACTAAATATATTCCTTGTATTGTTTTATTATTATGTTTTATTATCACGATATGTGATATTATTTCAATTTTGTCGTAATAAATTTTTTCGTGAAAATGTCAATAATTAGATGCGTATAATATTGAGAATTACTTAATTTTTAGAAGTACAAAATATTTTTAAAGAAAGCTATGTAATTTAAAGAGTAAGAGATAGTTTGAATGTATAACTGTCATGTATTAAATTATTTTTATATTTTTATTTTAGTCCAAATTCAAAGACATTTGACATTTTATATCCCAAATTCAAAGACACTTAAATTTCTCTCACGGGCAATTTATTTTATTATTTAAAAAGAACACGTTTTGAATGACGGAGAGAAAAAAAATATTATCCACTCTGATTTCGTATCTTTCCGCGCTAGATAAAGGAAAAATGGAAATAAACGGGAGGAAAGGTTTTAATTGACGTTATGCTGAGCGTTGTCGATGAGAACCGCTTCTTTTAACAAGCTTTATAAACTGACGGATTTTTCCTCTGACCTTTCTCAATCTAATTTCGCAATCGAAGCAAATTATTGCGAGCCATATCGCGAAAGATACAGGCGAATGCATTATTAAGCGCGGAATCGTCCAGCTATTAATACCGCTCTCGAGATTCCAGATCGATATGAACTGAATAAACGCGTTTCCTCTCGAAACACCGATCATTTGTCAGTGTGCACAGGGTGTTCTATTTCAAGTCCCGTTGAAGCCTCGCATACTCTGAAAAGTCTGAAATCTATTGGACACGGGGAGAAAAATGGTAGAAAGAAAGGTAGTGTGCGTCCTCAATAGTATTACGTGATCGAATTAGCATTATTCTTCGCGGAAGTCCCTTGCGATATATTTCTTCTCTGCATGTATTGTATCTACCGCCATATATATATATATATATATATAGGTAAAAATTGTATATATATTATAAGAAGATATCGCTAATATAACGGTATCGTCAAGAACTGCTTTATATCAAATTAGCAGCTACTAAGCTAAGTAGATCGAGAAGGATATTGATCGCTCAAGACACAATTCACGAGTAAAATAGTAAGCAAAGTGTATATCGGGCGATCGTACTTATTAAGTTTTCTCATCTGACTTTCTGAAATTCAATTTATATTTTTTATTAAATGTGCAATATGAGTGACAAATAATATTGACAAAAGCAACAGTATTGATATTAAAAACGTTAACTTTGTTAATACTATTCTTCCCTCGATATCTTCTGTTATCATTGATTTTATTAACGTCGATTAAATTATTGTAATGCTGAAGCAAGTTTCTTTGTGACATTCTGTGCATTTTCTATCGTTGAAACATATTTATTCGAATAATCGATAATCGATGCAAATTAATCCGCACCTTACCGTTAGTAAAGGCGAATCACCGTTGGATGTTGAATTTTCTCGTGAAATTATTCGGCAAAATATCACAGAGGATCGGTTGGTCCGCAGAATCGTTGGTCGCTGAAATCTCGGCGCACGCGGCGCGATCTCAGAAATGCTAAAAAAATACACGAAAATATGAACCTTTACATACCAAATTGATAAAAACAAAAAAGGAAATGTTCAGTTTTCTCCTATATGACTTTATGAAAATCAGTTTGTCTATACAGAACGCTTTGAAATAACAATGTATGGCAATATAAATTTAAATTAATATTAAAGGAAATATAAGTGTATTATGAATATATAGGATATTTTGTAATAATTGTCCGCAAGAAAATAAAAATGTATTTCCATAGTGTATCAGAACGCGTTATAAGTATCTTTATCCGTTGCTCGGCAACGAAGGCGCGGTATACACTGCGGAGTCGATAGTTCACGTACGTTCCACATTTTTAAGGAAAGTCCTGTGGATATATAAATCCTTCAATCTGTCTTTGGATACGTGAACTTCTTTTTAAATATATAAATTTCTGTGAATCGAAGAAAAAATACAGTGTTACCGAGGACTTAAAAGGACTTGGGGAATATCGCATTAAATCTTTCGAATGATTATCCAACAAACGTTTCACACAGATCACGTTCTCCGTAAAACCACCCTTATTTCGTCTCTTTCGCCTGAAATCTTGTAAAGCGACATAAAATTGAATTTCATTATTTACGATAAATAAATAGATTTTCGTACCGAGGAGATTGAAAACGTGACGATCCACTGACTTTCTTGGAACGGGTGCAACGTACTCTCGGGGAGAAGTTGGAGGAGCCTCCTCGCGGGTTATCGACCCCCGCGGGGGTCGTGTGGGCAGTGGTACGGCGCGCGAGGATCCCGAGGAACGACATGCGGGTGTCCCGCCGTGACGGAGACGCGACGCGCGACCTGAGACGAAGACGCGTGCGGGTGGGACGACGCTCGGCGGCCTCCGCCGAGCAACGGGGCTGGGTGGACACTGATGAGAGCGCGCGATCCCGGCGACGACGGTGGGGCCACGACTGACCCGGCGCGACACAGATTCCGTTCCGCGCAACCACCCTCCACCCTGCCGCGCCTCGCCCTCGCGAGGACGGCAAGGTAAACGCACGGACGGCCGGATATCTGACGCGGAAAGTTTGGCAACTTGTGGACTCCCGTCCGTGAGGAAGATCAGCAAAGTGTATCCGAAAAACCCCTCCTTCCTTCCTTCTCGCTTTCTTGTCGAAGGTCTGAGCGAAATCGACGAAGCTAACGAACGTTATTGCAAATGAAAGGCATTTCCGTGCGAACAAGCTTCTGGAAATGAGATGGACTTAGAAGTGCTTCTCCAAGCGCTGATCCAATGCATCAATTTTGGCAGACAAGAATTATCGTCGGATTCTCGTAATGTATATGAAACAAACGGTGCGAAAAAATAATCATGCAGAAAAAAAATATTAATTGGATAAATGTGCGATTAGCTAGGTATCTACCGTACGAATTATGTACTGTGCACATGTTTCATCAGAGGTATTTTTAATTAAATAAACCATGTAATTTTTACATGTGTACGAGTTATTCTATACTTTTGCTCGAAGACTCGACACGAACTCTAAGCCCTGCAGCTTTAAGGTTGCTTTCAGGGACAGTAAATATATCTGAGAAATCGTAAATAGTTCGGTCTAGAAATATAGTGTTTCTCTTTCATCATATGTTTATCAACGAAGGAATGAAGTATAAATTTATATATAGAGAAATTAAACTTTTCTTATTCTAATTTTACTTAAATTAACTTTGCTTATACTTTATTTAAATACTCTTATAATACATCTTTTTGGTATCGAAAAAAGTTTTTATGTTTTTGTACTATAAAAATAGAAAAATAGAAAACATACGTGCGCACACGCGACACATTTATGCATTTTAATTTTGTCCCTTTGAGTAACGTTGTCCTTTTCTTCTTTCTTCTTTTAACACGGCGAAAATATAGGTAAATCATCTTGTTCTTCTTTTCACTCTATGTCTTCCTCATCTACAGCTTTGTATTGCAATTTCCATTTATTTATAGGACAACCGTATATCTGAAATTCACATATTAATCATTTACATACAACAACCAGTGTGCTTCATTTATAATAAAATAGAAAAAAATTCTATCAAATATTAAATTTGTTTGAAATTCAATTGACTTTTAGAAAATTACGAATAAAATTAAAAACAATAATTTAATAAATAATGAGATTTAAACCTTTAAGAAAACTCATATATATTAATAAAGATAAATATTAAATATATAAATTGTTATATTATCATCTTTGTTATACCAGTAAATGTAGTATATATATTTTTGTGCTTACCTCTCCGACAAATGTCAAGGCGGAACGATAGGTGAGTTCATTTTTCGCACGAGATCCCCATGAATACTCGAATTTCGTTGGATCGTACTTATCTATCATTGTCCTCTCAAGATATCTCTGATTTACAAACTCCTGTGCGTAAATAAATCTCATTTAGAAATCAATTATGATTTTGAACTAAACTCTAGTTGATTGTTAATAGCTAGCTTCTTACCACAGTCACCAACTGATTAACGTCGCCAAAATATTCATGTTGAAAATTATCATTATTTATAATACCCAGATGTCGAAAGAAGTCCCATAGTACTTCTGTGAAAATATTTCACTTATTTTTCAACATTATTACAGTAAGTTTCTTGTAAAAATTTTAATATATAATTTATTTTGTAACAAATTAATATTATACAAGATATATATTACGTGTTATTGTTATAATATGCAAAATTTAAAAGAGTAAAAATCACCTTCTTTGCACGATTCGCCATACATAAAAATATGTACAAGTACAAGATACAACAGCACCTGCTTATGGCTATCGCGGAAGGTGAGGTGTGGAACATCGTTTTCTATTTCGTTCACCATTATGTATTTATTGTTTTCAACTTCTATTAGGTTGTATCCAAATACCTATTAAATACCACAACTTGTTTAAAAATTTTAACTTTATAAATACAATTCTATTTTTAAAACGGTTTGCTTTATGGAACAATCATGCAATTACATAAATAACGATTGTAAAGACAGGTATACCTCAGATAATTGATCGTTCACTTTGTCTATAATCGAACGGAACATTTTGCTATTTCCAGCTAATACATTTTTAACGATATGCGTTTTCTGTATAGGCTGTTTATTGCGATCTGCGGCAAATAGATATCTTATCACGCTACTGATTAGTTGCGTGTCCTTTTCTGCCTCCATTTTCTGCGAGCTCATATGTGATTCCGTAACGGCCGAAGTTCTAGTACGTCGTTGAGACGATGTGCTAGGTATATCCTGTGAGCTCATATGTGATTCCATAAGGGTCGAAGGTCTAGTACGTCGTTGGGACGATGTGCTAGCTATATCCTGCGAGCTCATATGTGATTCCGTAAGGGCCGAAGTTCTAGTACGTCGTTGGGACGATGTGCTAGCTATATACTGCGAGCTCATATGTGATTCCATAAGGGTCGAAGGTCTAGTACGTCGTTGGGACGATGTGCTAGCTATATCCTGCGAGCTCATATGTGATTCCGTAAGGGTCGAAAGTCTAGTACGTCGTTGTGACGATACGCCGGCTCTGCTCGGACCAGGAAGATCTTGGGAGTCAAAGAAGAGATCGTCACTACTCTCTCTCTGAAATCCTCTTTTTCTACCTATAAACACATCAATTTCCATTCAATGTATAGAATTTCAGGTTATGATAATTAATGCTACTCTATTCCAATTTGAAAAATAGAAGGAAGACCTTATCATATATCTATATACATATTTTAACTTCCTTCTGTCTCTCATCTTAGATTTAGAGCTTCGTAGCTAGCTTCATAAAAAAAGGGAAATGATACACGTCGATTTTATTCTGAAGCGAGTACAATATAAATATATTCTTACCCATTTTGGAAATTTAAACGTCACTTCAGAAATCGGCTTTATCGTGGTGCACCTCGTGATGGATCTCTGTTGTCTCTTGTCTCCTTAAAATAATGCAAGCGCGAGGCGCGAAATCGTACTACCCAAACGCCACCAAACTGACCAAACGTCTTTTATTTTGAGTAAGAGCTGCCCTCTGTAAACAACCAAGTTTGTGCGGAAATCAGTCGCTGTGCACTATCGCCCCCTCTCGGTAAATACTGCAAGCAGAATTAATAGAACAAATTAATATACCTGCAGTACCTGCACCATCAATTTACAGTTTTCCTGTTTTAATCAGAAAAATTCGAAAGTAAATACAAATATGCTTAATTAAAAAAATTTTGGCTGTTTCGTAAATATTTTTATCTGGTGTGTTATCTAGTGTTTCTGCTGCGTTTCCAAAATAATTTAGGTAACTAATACCCCAGGCGATAAAAGCATAAGCAAGAATAAGAAACTTCGGAATATCTTCATTTTTCGTTTAAAAGTTTGTAATTTTAAAAAATTAATATTAATTAGTTATGAACATAAAGTGTAAATAAGCGAATCGCAGCTGTATTGAATGATATACCCGAAAATATTGATTATTTATTAAAAATGTAATCTTACATAATATATTTTTGCGATATTAATAAATTTAATTACTGTATACACTGTACGTGCAATATTAAAATTTAATTGTGTATTTTCGATTAATCAACTGTACGCTTTTATTAACTATCTATTTAATTCACGTAGTGTCACGTGATACCGGATCGAAATTGTCGCGCCGCGCCGCGCCGCTCTTTACGTGAAATTGATCGCGCGGGAAACGAACATAGAGATAGGCCCGGACACACACTTTTTCGTAACAGTAACAGTAAAGTTTCGACCAATCGCGTTCACACGAAAAAGTGTGTGTCCGTGGCTATAATATGCTAGCACGTAAGAGGCTGCGATATAGGAATAGAAAAAGAATGCTGCATATAGGCCCTTTCTGTCTTTGTCTACGCGCGCATGCGAAACAAAGACAGAAGGTGCCCATGCGCAGCTTTCTCTTTCTATTCTGCGCAGCTTTTCTCTTTCTATTCCTATATCGCTTTTTCAGCTCGCTCGCGCACTCTATTATCTCTATGGAGACGAAGCGTCTCCGCCATAGGCGCCATATTGATCACCTCCCTCCTTCCATTCCATTTCAATGCAGAACGCCGCGCGAGACGGATCGTCGGATCGACGGATCAGCTCCGGCCGGAATGAACGGCTTCGCGACTCGTTCAATTGGTAACAGTAAAGCGTTTATTAACTTCGTATTCATTATTTACTGCAGCACCTATCGTGTAGTATTCATTTAGCGTTCGGGTATATATCGGGTATAGTTTGTAAAAATACGTATTTCGCGATACTTGTTGCGTTCGGTCGAAGGCGCGTCGCACGGGCAGCGACGCGAAAGTGACGATCGTATTTTCCAATGTTGCGAATATTGCGGGTACCTGACAAAAATGTTAATACGCCTAGAATACAAAATAGAATACAAAATGACAACAAAAAAGCGAGCATATAAGTAATATTTCCTCCTCGCAAAAAGCATAATCGTGAAGTTATTGCGAGCGGAACGCGTAGTGAGGTCGCGATGTCTTCAATTGGCAAGTACAATATATTTACGCATTCACTTTACATTTAACATCTGTTGGAATATCTATGGCCTAATCTACACCGACCGTTTGGTACGCGTACCAAGTACTACATCCGTATATCAAATCTCTATTAAATCTCGGGTTATATCGGTGTTATACCGAGATTTGATACGGATCTAATACGAATATAGTACTTGGTACGCGTACCAAACAATCGGTGTAAACTAGATTTATCGCGAAGATCGTATAGATTCGGATATTGAAAATTCGTTCGAATGCGTATTTTGAAAGCCTTATTGTTCCGCGGCCAATGATTTATCGCGCGGATCAATTAGCGATGCCGCGTCTCTCTTGGCACGCGAAGTTAATCGCGCGAAAAACTTTTTACCGCTATCTTAGACACATAAATATCGTGATAACATTTTCATTTTATCGCACAATATACCTGTGCTTTTATATGTCGAGCATGTATTTCCTTATTACATTGTTCATGGTATTATTAAGTTATTTGCAACAACATATTAAAAAAAAAATATATATATATGTATATATATATATATACATATATTAATTTAAAATCAAATATCTTTATTAACAGTAAAATTTTAATACAAATAATAATAATTATATTTAAAAAAATTCCTCTGTTCCGCGACGAATAATTTATAAGATCTCACATTATATTATTTTATTTTATTTGTTATAAACCTAGTTTGTCCATTGATTACAATTTGATTAAAATTGCTGAAATAAAGAATAAGAAAGAAAGTTGCATTGAAAATAAAATAGTGACATTTTAAAAATATGAAGCGTTTCTACAGATTTCTTTTTTACAAAAAGAATTAGTACAAGATATTTATATATGTAAAATAAAAATAAAAATTATTCTCTTACAGAGAAAAGGATATTAAATAAGTTTAAGCATGTGTTTCTTTTGTATTTATAAATACTTTTCGAACATGTGTGTAATTCTTATATAGAATTTCTTAATGGGTTTTCATTAAATACCTATTAAAATAATTATACATTTTTAAAAAAGGATTAACATAAGATAAATTTTTATAAAATTTCAGATTAATTTTTTTCTTTATTATTTTTACATCATCAAAATAAAACGACTAATTTTATGCAAGTAAGCAATAATGCTCACCACGAAGTTGCTCCAATGGGGCCCGATATTTTTCCTAAGCTTCCTCAGCCTCCTTGAGGGTTTTTCCATCTGAACCCTTTTTTTACTCACATCACACACAACAGAGGAGTTATATACAACATTAATCTGTAACATACGAAAATATTTAAATAAAAATAATGACTAAAATAAATATGGATTTCTTGTTTTTATAAAAAAGATAATGCTTCTATTTTATAACACATATTCAAAAAAATATTTATAGACATACATATAGCTTGCTTGCATTAATTCATGAAATACTTAATTTTGGGCGAATATTTGGGGGAACAGATTTAAAAGAAACACATGCTTAAAATAAAAATAGAAGAATAACTTTTGCAAGTATCATTTTATTCATAATTTCAACAAATTTTTAATACAAGAATAACATTTTAATAAAAATGCTTCTTTATTTAGATATCAACTTGCATAAAATTTGATAAGAAAAAAAAATCTGATATAATTCTGATATAATTTAATTATGATATCAAGATTATATCAGCGATTATATAAATTTTAATTAATATTTAGGAATATTTTATATATACATATATTTGTTATTATTAATTATATCATAAATAATTTATTAAATATTTATAAAAACTTTAAAATATAATCTAAAATATTTTATTTATTAGACATTGTATATATTTATTAAACATTCAATACATTATTACATTGTGATCTGAAAGCGATATGCTGCGCAAATGAATAATTATTTCCATCACTAACAATTAATATAATAAAATAGATTATATATGAAATGCTCACTTCGCGATCTGTTACATCTGGCCGCTTCCTCGGCTTCGGTTCTTCTTTTGTTTCCGCATTGCTATTTTTTCATATTTGCTTTCTAAAACAAACAAAATATTGATTACAATTAAACGTGATTACTTGTAATCACTAGAATATAATGACTGCGCGGCTTTACCACACCTTGTACGATACTCTCGAAGTTAATCACACGCGACGCGTACTTTATCCGCTTTCTATAACCCTTTCAACTATAGCATTATTCTCGCGTACTTGTATCCCTATATATCTAAACTCACAGTAGAGTACCGACTTAAACATACACGGAAAAAAAATATTGTTGAATAAAAAAAAATTACTTGTTTCAATTAAATGTCGACGTCACGGGCTGCCACAAACATCATTTAGTTAATTTAACATAATTTGTGGTTAAATTTTAATACAACACATTTTGTTAAAAGAAAAATACATGATTTTTGAATTAATGAAACATAATGATAATGTAAATACCATACGAAGTTGATTCAACATGAATTTAAAATAAAACAGTATTATACAGTGTGTACATAAATTACATAAGAAGTTGATCCAACAAGAATTTTAATTGAAACATTATATGTATTATTCATACGAATTCCATACAAAATTGATCAAACAAGATTTAAAAATAAAACAATAATGTGTATTACTCACATGAATTTCATTTAGACTTAATCGAACAAAAAATTTAAATAAAACAATGTAATGCATTACTCGTACAAATTTCATATAAAGTTGATCCGACAAGATTTTTAAATGAAACAATAATATGCATTACTCATATGAATTCCATTTGGAGTTAATCCAAAAAAATGTCTTAAACATTTATTTATTATTTATTTATTTATTTATATGTGATATGTGGTAGTTGGTTGACTCCAATGATGTGTACACTGCGAGTGATAGACGCTTTCGCTGTGAGGTCTTATATACGATCTCTGGTCGAATTTGACTTACGAATTTAGCAGCCGCCTAGTGGTGAAAACGCTTATCACATTTATAGTAACCAAATAATATATTATTATAAAAATAATATATTATTTGATTGGGAGATATTTAGTCAAAGTATAAGTGTTTATTTATTAGAAGGAAGTAGACATACAGTTGACACAATTGATACAATAAATTCCCTTTAAATATTCTACGCTATTGAAGGAAAAATCTCAATTGACGTCATATTTAATCAAATTAACAAAATGATGTACTTGTATTAATAATATCAAAATTGATGTACAATGTTAAATATTATTAATTATTTTATGTGATTGAATCGACAGAAAATTTAGTTGAATAGGCTGAATTTATTCAATTCCATAATAAAAATTTAATAACTTTATATTTAATTAAAGTAAGTACTTATTTAATCAAAATAAGTACTTATGTAGTAGAAGAAAGCAAATATATAATTGACATAACACTGATATAATGAATTTTTCAAAAATTCTCGCTATTGAAAGAAAGATCTCAATTGATGAAATAAAAGCATGGTATATATATTAATTTGATTAATAATATTATTGAATTAATAAAATGAATTCTAATTAGATTTATATTGTTGCTTCAACATATTTTTGTTTTTCGTACAACCAAAAATATAATTAAATTAATAGTATTTATTCAATTACATAACACAAATTGATTAACTTTATATTTACTCAAAGTAAATATTTATTTGTTTAAGATAAGTAAATATAAAATTGAGACAATAACATTTTTCAACTGTTCTATGTTATTAAGAGAAAGATTTTAATTAATAAATCAAAATCATGAAATATCAATATTGAATCATCAATGTTATTGAATCAATAAAATCAATTTCAACTACGCTGATTTTGTTGATTCAACATTTTTTTTTCCGTGTACGCGTAATCTTATCTTTTACAGGCTATTTCGCTTTTATCGAAGAACGAAGCAACTAAACACAATCGCCGCCGATTGTATAAACAGTTCGTTCCGTCGCATTTTCGGGAGTGCCGCTCGAAATCGTTACATTTTCGAATATGACAATTAAAATAAAGGAGGAGGAGGCCTGGGAGAGGCATCGGGCACCAGTGGAACAACTTTGCGGTAAATATTATTTTTTATTTGTAAAATATTGTATTTTATTTTAAGAGTAATTTTTTCCTGTTTATTCTCGAGTCGTTTTATTTCACCATGATTTAGAAATAATAGTTAGAAGAAAAAGAGTAATTTAATATTTTATTAAAATTGATCCTCGTAAAGATCTTTTTCGGAAAATATGTAATTATTTAAATAAATATCTAATTAAATAATAAATAAAATGTTTAATACTCATAAAAATTATCTTTTAAAACATTAGGTTCTTTGAACACTGTTTTAATATAAATTTTATATTGCTTCCTCATAGAGGAAGCTTTGTAATAATGAAAAAAAATTTTTCGAGATTTTGATGGAAATAGGTTTAGAATGTTCTAAAATGTCGAAAAATCGTATTAGTAAAAAATGTCCGGAAGTATGTATGTATGTGTGTGTGTGTGTATGTACGGATTTTTTGTACACGCATCTATTTCTACAATTTTTTAGATACCGGGTTGAAATTTTTCACACAAATAGAGTATCATAGAAAGTATGTTCTCCTTAAATTTTATTAAAATCGGTTGACCGGTATAGATTTTATTGAAATTTTTTTTTTAGAAAAGTGTGTCTTATCTTATAGCTTTCTCAATATTTTTGTTTATTACAGAATCAACGTAGCTACGTGGCAGATATAATTCCGCTGTTGCGCATCGGGGTTGGTAAGTGATGAATTCCCTTTTTTTATTGAGGTAACGAATGGCAATTTATCAAACATATATAGGATATATATATATATATATATATATATATATATATATATATATATATAATACCATTATATATAATAATATGTACAATAATATATCTGGATGCATGTGTGCAATATGATAACAATATAAAGATGTTGCTTATAAGTATAAAAACTATAAAGCATTCCATACGATCGTTGCCTCAAAATGGATAAGTTAGAAACAGATTAGGATAAGTTAATCCTGGATGACTTTTTATTATTGTATATATTTTGCGTCCATTCATTTAGTTATTAATTTAGTATGCATACGCAGACATGAGAATGTATTCGTATCCGCACACTAATGTACAAAGGCCGAATTTTTTAGAAAATTGGGAATATCATGAGGACATAATGGAATATTATTTATTAATAATTATATTAATTAGGAATATTATTTGGTTAATATTAGAATGATGTATATCATTTATGAAATATTATGTTTATTATGCATATATGTTTCATATTTTTTGCAAATATAAAAATTAAAAAATCAGAGGATAAAGGGACAAATGGAAGTTAGACAAGTAAAATGTTTTCAATTTACTGTTATTACTTAAATTTACTCATAATGTTTATATTTCATAATCAGAAAAGAAAGCAAAGAAAAAGAATAAAGTATTTGTATATGTTTATACATATATATATAC